>NC_041046.1:45994044-46057556 GCF_900634775.1 Gouania willdenowi
CAGTGTAAACTCATGCTCAGTGTCAGGGCGCAGCAGCAGAGGATGATGGGTAATCTGCCTCATGTAATCTGTAATAGTAATATAAAGTACTTCCTGTGCCTGCTTCACTGCTCTTTGCTAGTGTGGATGTGATCATGGAGTGTTTCCATCACTGGGACCAGAACCATTTTATAGTCCATCATGATTTCATGTTCCTGTTTCGGTTCTATAAACCTTATAGCTTCACAAGTACTTTTACTCAAGTTCTTTTACTGAAGTACTTGAGTAAAAGTACTTCAGGATTACCATTGCAACAATACATCATCAGTAGGGTAAAACTAACCTGTCTCACGACGGTCTAAACCCAGCTCACGTTCCCTATTACCTCAAGTACTTTTACTGAAATACTTTTACTGAAATACTTTTACTGAAATACTTTTACTGAAATACTTTTACTGAAGTACTTTTACTGAAATACTTTTACTGAAGTACTTTTACTGAAGTACTTTTACTGAAATACTTTTACTGAAATACTTTTACTGAAGTACTTTTACTGAAATACTTTTATTCAGGTACTTTTACTCAATAACCTTTAGAATGACTTTAAGTATAACAGACAAAGTCCATCTTATGGACAGGATACAACTGTGTGAAGTTATATATTAGTTCTATTATATAATTAATATTACAAAAGATAAAATAATGACCAATGTTTCCTATTTGGAGTTGTAGGATGAGCTGAGCTCCACAGGGGGCGTGGCTATCCTGACCATGTGACAGAAAGCTGTTTAGCTTGTATTAGCTTGTAATCAGGTGTGTTTATGGTTCTGATGTAAACACTCCAATCAGATTAATGTCTGTTGCTGCTGCTGCTGCTTTTCTAACTGTTGACGTCTGTTCTGCTCCTGCTGCTGTGGACGCTTCACTGCTGCATGCAGATACCTATGAGGAAGAAGGTAGGTCACACACACACACACATGGACACACACATAGACACACTCCTCTCTCACTCTGCTTCTCTCTCCCATGATGCTCTGGCAGCGGACGAGGGAGGTCAGGATGAGTGTGTAATCCTCCCCCCCCCCCCCCCCCCCCCCCCCCACACACACACACACACACACACTGACAAACATGGTGTAGAAGAAGAAATACTAAAACACAAACTAAAGTTATGATTCTGACAGATTAACACGGTCCTTCCCTGAGCTAGTGTGTAGACTAGAGTGTGTAGACTAGAGTGTGTAGACTAGAGTGTGTAGACTAGAGTGTGTAGTGTGTGTAAAGTAGTGTGTAGACTAGAGTGTGTAAAGTAGAGTGTGTAAAGTAGTGTGTAGACTAGAGTGTGTAAAGTAGAGTGTGTAAAGTAGTGTGTAGACTAGAGTGTGTAAACTAGTGTGTGTAGACTAGAGTGTGTAAACTAGTGTGTGTAGACTAGAGTGTGTAGACTAGAGTGTGTAGACTAGAGTGTGTAGACTAGAGTGTAGTTTGTGTAGACTAGAGTGTGTAGACTAGTTTGTGTAGACTAGAGTGTGTAGAAGTGTGTAGACTAGAGTGTGTGTAGTGTGTCTAGATTAAAGTGTGTAGACTAAAGTGTGTAGACTAAAGTGTGTGGAGAGTGTGTAGTGTGTAGACTAGAGTGTGTAGACTGAAGTGTGTAGACTAGAGTGTGTAGTGTGTGTAGACTAGAGTGTGTAGACTAGTGTGTGTAGACTAGAGTGTGTAAACTAGTGTGTGTAGACTAGAGTGTGTGTAGTGTGTGTAGACTAGAGTGTGTAGTGTGTGTAGACTAGAGTGTGTAGACTAGTGTGTGTAGACTAGAGTGTGTAAACTAGTGTGTGTAGACTAGAGTGTATAGACTGGAGTGTGTAGACTAGAGTGTGTAGTGTGTGTAGACTAGAGTGTGTAGACTAGAGTGTGTAGACTAGAGTGTGTAGACTAGTGTGTGTAGACTAGGGTGTATAGACTGGAGTGTGTAGACTAGAGTGTGTAGTGTGTGTAGACTAGAGTGTGTAGACTAGAGTGTGTAGACTAGAGTGTGTAGACTAGAGTGTGTAGACTAGTGTGTGTAGACTAGGGTGTATAGACTGGAGTGTGTAGACTAGAGTGTGTAGTGTGTGTAGACTAGAGTGTGTAGACTAGAGTGTGTAGACTAGAGTGTGTAGACTAGTGTGTGTAGACTAGGGTGTATAGACTGGAGTGTGTAGACTAGAGTGTGTAGTGTGTGTAGACTAGAGTGTGTAGACTAGTGTGTGTAGACTAGAGTGTGTAGAGTGTGTAGAGTGTGTAGACTAGAGTGTGTAAAAGTGTGTAGACTAGAGTGTGTAGACTAGAGTGTGTAGACTAGTGTGTGTAGACTAGGGTGTATAGACTGGAGTGTGTAGACTGGAGTGTGTAGACTAGAGTGTGTAGTGTGTGTAGACTAGAGTGTGTAGACTAGTGTGTGTAGACTAGAGTGTGTAGAGTGTGTAGAGTGTGTAGACTAGAGTGTGTAAAAGTGTGTAGACTAGAGTGTGTAGATTAGACTTTGTAGTGTGTGTAGACGAGAGTGTGTAGAAGTGTGTAGACTAGAGTGTGTAGAGTGTGTAGACTAGAGTGTGTAGTGTGTGTAGAAGTTTGTAGACTAGGGTGTGTAGACTAGTGTGTGTAGAAGTGTGTAGACTAGTGTGTGTAGAAGTGTGTAGACTAGTGTGTGTAGAAGTGTGTAGACTAGTGTGTGTAGAAGTGTGTAGACTAGCGTGTGTAGAAGTGTGTAGACTAGAGTGTGTGGACTAGAGTGTGTAGAGTGTGTAGACTAGAGTGTGTAAAAGTGTGTAGACTAGAGTGTGTAAAAGTGTGTAGACTAGTGTGTGTAGACTAGAGTGTGTAGAAGTGTGTGGACTAGAGTGTGTAGAGTGTGTAGACTAGAGTGTGTAAAAGTGTGTAGACTAGTGTGTGTAGACGAGAGTGTGTAATGTGTGTAGACTAGTGAGTGTAGAAGTGTATAGACTAGGGTGTGTAGATTAAACTGTGTAGTGTGTGTAGACTAGTGTGTGTAGATTAGACTGTGTAGTGTGTGTAGACTAGTGTGTGTAGAAGTGTGCAGACTAGCGTGTGTAGAAGTGTGTAGACTAGAGTGTGTGGACTAGAGTGTGTAGAGTGTGTAGACTAGAGTGTGTAAAAGTGTGTAGACTAGAGTGTGTAAAAGTGTGTAGACTAGTGTGTGTAGACTAGAGTGTGTAGAAGTGTGTAGACTAGAGTGTGTAGACGAGAGTGTGTAATGTGTGTAGACTAGTGTGTGTAGATTAAACTGTGTAGTGTGTGTAGACTAGTGTGTGTAGATTAGGGTGTGTAGATTAGACTGTGTAGTGTGTGTAGACTAGTGTGTGTAGATTAGACTGTGTAGTGTGTGTAGACTAGTGTGTGTAGATTAGGGTGTGTAGATTAAACTGTGTAGTGTGTGTAGACTAGTGTGTGTAGATTAGGGTGTGTAGATTAGACTGTGTAGTGTGTGTAGACTAGTGTGTGTAGATTAGGGTGTGTAGATTAGACTGTGTAGTGTGTGTAGACTAGTGTGTGTAGAGGTGTATAGTGCTGAGCGTTGCTGTTGATCAGCCTGGTGGTGAGTGACTGCTCTCTCTCTGTCTTCTCTCTCATTGGTCGGATGCGATGACATCATCATCATCTAGAGGAGAAACCAAAGTTCAAGTAAGTGTTTGGTTTGTGTGACATCGCCTGGCCACATTTCACCATTTTACGTGTGTGTGTGTGTGTGTGCGTGTGCGTGTGCGTGTGCGTGTGCGCGTGTGCGTGTGCGTGTGCGCGTGCGTGCGTGTGTGTGTGTGTGTGTGTAGGCCCAGTGCTCCAAAGATCCCCGATGGAGGAGAGAAGGTGGACTTTGATGTGAGTGTTTCCTCTGACGCTCATCTTCACTGTGGCCAATCAGAACAGAGGGGGCGGAGCGTAGCAGTCACATGCAAGCTGTTAGTCTGTTGTTCCAGATGTTAAACATGTGTTTGGTGACCCTTGGTGTCCACTGCAGTACAGATTTGTAAAGGTCAGGAGTCTGGAGGGCAAAGGTCAGGTGAGGCCACACCCCTTCTCGCTGACATCATACTAACTGTGAAACATGTGCTCGCTCATATTTCATGACTCAGCGTGTCTGTGATGCTCTTCAAACCATAGAGTAGTTTGTAGTCATCTTCATCATCTTCATCATCTCCACCACTCCCACCAGTCTGAGCCCAGTAACCAAGGCAACGCTCCCAACATCTCCAGTCCATGGAACTTTGGGACCTGCATCACATCTATCAAACATGACACACACACACACACACACACACTGGAACTTCCTCTGTCTGGTCCTGGAGAGCTTGTCCTCTTCTTCTCAGTCTGTCTGTGGAGCTTCATGGTGACATCATCAATGAGATAAGCTCCTCCCACACTGACGGGCAACACTTAGCACTCAGCATTAGCATATCAGCTGAACATGTACTGGATTTACCAATCAGAGAAGACCCTCCCACCAGCCCCAAGGAGGCGTGGTATCATCAGATGGACACGCCCACAGTGGAACGAACTGTGGAGCCAACGTAACCAATCACAGTTGTGGAGAGACCACAGAAGAAGAAGACCAAAGTACTTTTACTGACATAATTTTACTGAAGTACTTTTCTATCAATATATCTACTCAAACAATACTTCCTTAAGTCTTTGTCTTAGAATCTATTATTAGTGTTTTTTTTTTCAATAAATTTTATAAAAAGTACTTTTACTTAAATACTCGACCTAAAGTATATCTGTGTTCCTCTGTGCATTCAGTAACTGTGTTGAATGTAGTTTGTAGTCTCATCATAAACATGGTGTATGTAGAATACATAGATATATATATATACTGTATATATGGAATACTTTTACCTACAGTAAGTACTTTTACTCCTGTCCTGTGTTTAAAGTAGTTTCTGTGATGTTTGCAGGACATTCAGAAGAAGCGTCAGAACAAAGACCTGATGGAGCTGCAGTCGCTGATCGACGCCCACTTTGAGTGTCGGAAGAAGGAGGAGGAGGAGATGATTGCACTCAAGGAGAGGATCGTAAGTCCATCCAATCACAGTTTTCCCTTCACGGGGTGTTGCACTAAACCCTGGGTTTGGTCTGCAGGAGAAACGTCGTGCAGAGAGGAACGAGCAGCAGAGGATCCGAGCTGAGCAGGACAAGGAGCGCCAGGCCAGGAGGGAGGTGAGGTCAAAGGTCACACATACAGCTAGAGTAACACACTGCAGTACCAACACTGACCTGTGGGGGCTTAGGGTTTCTCTTCTTCCAGAATCTTTTAATTGAAGCTCAGAGGACAGATTACAAGGGAGGTTTTTTTCAAACTCTTCATAACTTCCATAAATGTAGCACATCATCCACGTGAAAAGGCTGCTAAGAGGAATATTTACATCGATAAACATTCAACTTTATTGTCAAGATTGTTTTATTACACAACCAAATAAATATGCATGTATAAAATAAAAATATAAATGCGTGAAGTACTTTAACAGTGCAGTGTTGGATGAAAGACGTATATTTATGAATGGCCGTTAAATTCATGATTCAGACACTGTGTAGTTAGCAGACATCAAAGCCATCAATCACTTATCAGTTCTACCTCCACAGTGATGATGTCATCAGACCTATTAGGGAGCAATTACGTTCCAAAAGGCCAATTTTCAAGGGGGCGCTATTGAGTCATTTTGTCATGCACATGTGCAATTCCCCCAAAATATAAAATTTTTCGTCAGTCCTAATATGCGTTCAAATTTTCGTGAGAATTTGAACATGTTTATGCCATGTCTAGGAGCCACAACAGAGAAGGCCCCGCCCCCATCTCCCCTAGTTTTCAGTCTGAAACATGGTTGGTTGTTCCATGTTTCATTGACCTTCAGCTCATGAAAACTGTTCAATGTTCAAACCAAAGCAACAGAGTTTCAGACATTAAGATATACAGAAATAATACTTCAGTTCCTATTTTGACATGATTTATTAATGATTTATTAATGATTTAATAATGATTTATTAATGATTTATTAATGATTTATTAATGATTTAATAATGATTTAATCGACCCACAGACTCACTAATATCTAAAGAACTTCACCTATTCAGGTTATTCTCACAACATTTTTGATCCATTTTACATCACATACACATCTTTGTTTATTAGGGTTAAACCTAAACCTCTTCTATGCTCTTTTCCTTCATTGTTGTTTCCTCATCTGATGTTGCATGTTCTCCTTTGTCTTCATCAGCACTGATAACAGAACCATTGGTGTCATAGAACAGGTTAGATCTCCATCTTTAAAAAAACTAACCGCTGATAAACAAAGGTCTTCTTCAACACCTTCACTGCTCCTTCATTTATTCCTCCACAATCAGCCAGGTCTGATACCATCGTTCAATGAGTGAAGGTTAATGTGGTGAACTAATTAAAGAGGTTACCCAGGTCATGTGATGTTTGCAGGCGGAGCGTCTGAGGAAGGAGGAGCTAGACGCTCAGAGGAAAGCTGACGATGAAGCCAAGAAGAAGAACGCTCTGTCCAGCATGGGCTCAGGATTCAGCAGCCATCTGCAGAGGGTTTGCATGTTCTCTCTCTGACAGACTGTAGCGTAGTGTTCTCTAACAGGGTTTGACCTTTAATGATTGATCTGTGATCGATCAGATCGATCAGAAGAGAGGGAAGAAGCAGACTGAGAGGGAGAAGAAGAAGAAGGTCCTCGCTGAGAGATGCAAACCTCTGGACATTGACAATTTCTCTGATGACAAGCTCAGGTACTCACACGTCTGTCAGTGTCTTTGTCTTTAACTGTAACTGTCTGTAACTGACTCTGTAACTGTAACTGACTCTGTAACAGGGAGACAGCTAAGGAGATGTGGCAGGTTCTTTTTGATCTGGAAGCCATTAAATACGACAGCTGTGAGAAACTGAAGAGACAGAGATATGAGGTCTGTACCTCCACTACTGACCGTCTATACTGTCTACAAACTGCAGCTTTAAGTATCACTGCAAACAGCAGACTAATGAGTGTACGGAGCATCCTGATTGGCCACGTTTACATGCGAGCATTAATTCCTCTTTAAAGCAGAATAAAAGTTCATTCTTATTTAACCTGACATTGTAAACAATTCATTCCTAATGCTAATTTAATTCCGAATTAGAGTAAATTCTGAATTATGTGGCTGGTTTATTCCGTTTGTAATTCCAAATTGGAGAATTCCTCTTTCTTGTCAACAGTTAACTTGATTAAAGCTGCTTTAAGTTAATTCTGATCATTTTGCAATTGTGCGACTTGTGGCGATGACGAGCTGGTGACCACATAATCCAAGATGGCGGCGGCCTGGACTACAGCCGACACTATGTAATAAGAGATTTAAAAGACATGGATATAATGAAAAGAGTGGATGGACAGAGGCATAAACATGTAGACCTTCACACAGACTTATTAAACACACATGGACCTCAGTAAACGCAGTAAACAGAACAGGCTTCAATGGCACTAGGACCCTGAGGCAGAGTAAATGTGTCCCTGTACTGTATGTACAGGCTGTAATATCACCAGTTTATAATTTTACCAGTTGTTAGAGCTACTGTCGTTACCACGGAGCAAATATTTATTCATGGTTATTGTTTTCCAAACTTTTGCTAAGATTTTTACCGGTGATTAGTTCATATCTCTTTACACTCTGTGGTTCAAACTGACACCATGTGTTATTGTTAAAACAGTTCTAATGTGGAGTTCTGTGTTATAGTCAACAATAAAAGGTTTGTTGTGTGTTTTCCTGATAGACGTGATACGTCATATTCTCCTTCTGTCCAATCAGCGCCTTCCCAACCCACAGACCTAAAGAGGAATTATCTAAATTATCTACAAACCTGTTTTCTATGTAAACCTCAGTTCAGGAATTACCATTTCTATGTGAACACGAAGCAGAATACTTTAATTCGGAATGATTTAATTCGGAATAACTAATTCCGAATTAAAAAACATCATGTAACCGTGGCCATTGTCCACCTTGTTTTAAACTCTAAACACTTTCTTACTTAATTTTATTTTGTGAACCGTAACATTTTATATCGCTTGTTTTAATTACTTTCATGCCACAAAATGTAATTACATTCTGACTACAGACCGTCTGTACCTTCACTACTGACTGTCTATCATTTTCCTGCAGGTTGTTTCTCTCAGAAATCGCATTGAGGAGCTGCAGAAGCAGTAAGTCACACACACTGTGTCTGTGTAATAACGTACTACACACTCATTGAGTATATACTGTCTATTATAGACTATATTACTGTATATACTGTCAACTATATACTATAGTATATACTGTCTATTATAGACTATATTATATACTGTCTATTATTTACTAGTATATACTGTCTATTATAGACTATATTACTGTATATACTGTCAACTATATACTATAGTATATACTGTCTATTATAGACTATATTATATACTGTCTATTATTTACTAGTATATACTGTCTATTATAGACTATATTACTGTATATACTGTCAACTATTTACTAGTATATACTGTCAACTATATACTATATTATATACTGTCTATTATTTACTAGTATATACTGTCAACTATATACTATAGTATATACTGTCTACTATAGACTATATTATATACTGTCTATTATTTACTAGTATATACTCTCTACTATAGACTATAGTATAGATCCTCTACTATAGTATATACTGTCTACTATAGACTATAGTGTGATTAGGATGTGAGCGTTCCCACTGTAGTATACTTCTAAGTTTCCCAAGATGCATCAGGAACCTCCAGTGTTAAAAACCTTGTTCACACTGAGGATAAATATCTGTTGATTCTCTACCTTTATTTTGAAAGTTCTGAACACATTTGAAGTGAGAAAGTGACCAAGTAGAATATCAACATGTGCTCATTAGATCCATAAAAATCACGTAGACATATTTCATACATTTTCAGAGACCCTCCATTGGTCTACTGACTACACTTCCTGTTCACTTCAAAATAAGAGCCTTATTTACAAAAGAGTAAAAAAAAAAAAAAACTATTCAAAGACAAGAAGAGATGCTTTTATTTTGAAAAGGGGATGTTTGATTTGTAACTTAAAGCTGGTCCCAGGACCATTTTACATTCAGTTCCCAATGCATCATGGGACGGTTGAGTATGACTAGTATGCACACTGTGCATACTCAAAAAGGTCCCCATATAGTATACGTCCTGGTATTTATCACATACTCAATCTTCTTATGTGAACGCACTACCCTAACTCTAACCATCACACAGTATCAGTAGTACGTTAGTATGACATCATCAACACACACACACACATTCTGAGGATCAGTCAGTAGGAGGCACTGCAGGCTGACAACACTGTTTGTCTTTAAAACTCTGCAGCAGTAAGAAAGGAGCCGCTACGCGCCGCCGCAGGAAGTGAAACAGGAAACACGATGAGGAACGAAGGAGCAGAAACTAAAAAGCTTTAAAGACAAAAATAAAAAGTGTTTGAACCTTAAAAACCTGTAGACATGCTTCGTCCTTCATGTTATGATATGAAGCACACACACACACACACACACACACACACACACACACACACAGACAGACAAACAGCACAAATACACACAATTACTCCAAAAAGACAAAATACAAAACAAAATATAAACAGAATGAAAAACTCACAAACCCTTTGTCGTTTCCTGTGTTAATAATAATATTGGAAAACATTATTCACTCACAATCATACTGGTGATGGTAAGCTACAATGTAGCCACAGTTGTCCCGGGACAGATTGACAGAAGCATGGCTGCCTACGGCCCCTCCCACCACCAACATTCACACAAGGCAACGTGTGTAAAGTGCCTTGCCCAAGGACATAACGACAATGACTTGGATAGAGAGGGATTAGAACCCCCAACCCTTCAGTTATTGGACTCCCCACTTTTACCACTGAGCCACGGCCGCCCTGGTTCCAGAGGTTCTTCACTTTTCTAAATCAGAGACAATGTGCGGCGGGAGAGCCTCATGCTGCTCATCAACATATGAACACAGGCTCTGTCAGACCTGGCAACACAGCTCGCTTATGGAATTGTTTCCCAAACCGTCTTTTTAGTCAATGTGTGATTCAGGAAAAGAAGGGAAGGATTTCTAATTACAGTATTTTTGGATTGTTTAAGCACAATTTTAAAAACAGGGCCCATGTTTTCAAAACACTACACACAATTAGCACAACCACACACACAATTAGCACAACCACACACACAATTAGCACAACACTACAGATCATTTGCATAATTAAACACTTGTAAAAACTATAAACTTCTTTTTAAAAAACCACACTTTGTTACCATATGAAACACACACGTTTCACATTACTGTACTCTGTTAGCATGAGTTACAGTCTGCTGTGATAAACCTTCCCTATGATTACAGTAGCTACTATCAACAAAGTACTAATATTATGTAAATTCACCAAACACTACACAACACCAATGTTGTAAACTGAAGAAACTCATTTATTTATCAACACGCCCATAATGTTGACATGGAGATTCATATACTGAGACAAAATGTGACAAAAACAAACTAGACATGGTCTCTTCATCTACTGTAACTGGATCTGGTCAGAGAATTTCATCTACATCACAGACAATGTCGTCATTAACAAGACATGATGAATGATGAATCCATCCTTGCATTGCTGCTACCTCCATCTGGTCCCAGGCCTCCTCCATGGATTGGATGAGGGGTACCTCAGCCTGGAAACGGAGGTCATATACCTTCACCTCCATGACGAGAAAAACTCTTCTCTAGGGTTGAGGAATGGAGAGTATGGTGGAAGATATAAGAAATGTGGATGTTGCTGAAACCAGTTCTGAACCAGAGCAAAGACACATTGTTCTAGACAACAATGTATAGAATATGATCCATTTGATGCTGTTATGTTGTGCTATAGAATGTAAGTATGAGTGCTGTGTTGTACGGCCCATATGGGCATGGTGGTGGAGGAGCCCATTCTGTGTAATGGCTGCACAGAGTGTTAACAGAAGTGCTGATAGTGCATATATTACAGTACTGTAAGCAGTTACTGAAACATGCAGATGTTTTTGATATTTTTATAAAAGCTATTTTCCAGTAGAAATGTTCTTATCACACTTGTTACTGTATATCAGCTTAGATGTGACTGTACTCACAGTCCAGCGTCCCTCAGCGTCAGGCAGTGGTTGATAACGTGGTCAACCAGTGTTGATCTCATTGGTCAGATTAGGTCCTCTTTGAGAACCTTCTTGTCTTCCTCTTCCTCTACCTCCAGCATGGCCTCCTTCTCTTCCTCTGTTGATTCCTCTTTCTCCTCCTGGTCCTCCTCTTTCTCCTCGTCCTCCTCCTCGTCTTACTCTTTCTCTGACTCTTTCCATTGTGTTTGAAGACGATGAACTCACCTGCTACTTTTTATAGGGCTTACACACCTGATTAGTGTGTCTACAATTAAACAAACCAGTGTTTTCACACCTGATGACTGTGTTGAACCAATTGGTTGGACGGTGTGGTCATGTGACAGTCAGTGCTTTGGTTTTTAAGGAAGTGACTTCATGATAGATTTATGTGTGTAATGTATGTTAAGTGTGTTTAATGTTTTATAAATCACTGTGTAGAGTTTAGCAACAAGTGTGAGGTTAACAATGTGTTTATAGTTGTACAAATATGGGCTGATGTTTTACTTCTTCAGTGTAAGGTTTTACTAATAGTGTACGACTATTAATTTTAGTGTGGAAGATATCCATAAAAACTGTAAAAAAGGTCAAAAACTGACAAGCAGATGTTATGGTTCCAATAGATAATTAGGAAAGGCAAATGTATTTGTATAATGCATTTCATACACCAGGCAACTCAGTGTGCTTTACATGATCAAAAAGTGCAACAGAAAACATTCAACAGCTTAAAATCTATAAGAACATTAAAGTCAGCAACAAAACATTTAAAATCATCAACAAACACATGACATCATCAACATGATCATAAATCTCTCTCAATCATAGAAAAATAGTTCCTTTAACTTTGATTTAAAAATGTTCACATGTGATGCTGACTTCAGCTCTGCTGCAGTTTGTTCCACTTCTTTGCAGCATAACAACTAAACACAGCATCACCATGGTTACTGTGAGCTCTGGGCTCCACTATCTGACCTGTGTCCATAGATCTCAGAGACCTGCTGGGTTCATACCTGACTAACATCTCACTGATGTATTCTGGACCAAACCCATTCACACATTTATAACCAGCAGCAGAACTTTACAGTCTCCTCTGAGGCTGACTGGGAGCCAGTGTAATGTGTTCTGACCTCTTTGTTCTGGTTCAGACCTGAGCTGCAGCGTTCTGAACCAGCTGTAGATGTTTGATGAAGACCATTACAATAGTCCAGTCTGCTGGAGATAAAAGCATGGACCAGTTTCTCCTGATCTTTCTGAGTCATTAAACCTTTCACTCTGGAGATGTTCTTTAGGTGGTAGAAGATGTTTTTGTGATAGATTTGATCTGATGCTGAATGTCAGATCTGAGTCAATCAGAACACCAA
Organism: Gouania willdenowi; assembly: GCF_900634775.1. Taxonomy (NCBI): domain Eukaryota; kingdom Metazoa; phylum Chordata; class Actinopteri; order Blenniiformes; family Gobiesocidae; genus Gouania; species Gouania willdenowi. Next base: position 46,006,616 of record NC_041046.1, read on the forward strand.
GGTTTTTGACTTGGTCTTTATCTTCTAAAGATCCAGACTCAGATACTTGCTGACAGCAGTCCTCTTTTCATTGTTACCAAAGACAATCACCTCCATCTTGTCATGGTTTAGTTTGTTACGGCTGAATTTACGGTTGACCTCATTTGAAGACATGATTCATTGCTCTGGTTGAATGATGGAATCCAGGAGAAACATTGATGATTTTATATAAAAAAAGTTTATTCTAAACTAAGAAAAAAGGTACAAGATGGAACAAAATGAAACAAAATTAGCGTCCGTCCAGGCGGACGTCCGAAAGAAGTGCCGCGCCCCCTAATAGTTTCAGCTTAAGCTTTTTATACAGATAAGAAAAGGTCCCAACAGTGAGAGACAAAAGGGAGGGAGTCAGATGCCCATAGTGGAAATGTTGGAGGATGATGAAGATGTTATGAGAAGGTTCTGCTCCAGTCTTTATCTGTCTTTATAAGTGTGTACGTCAGTGTATGTCTGCATGTGAGCAGAGATTCTGGCTTGGCAGAGACTGTGCTGCACTGAGAATAATACGATCTGTACTGTTTAATCATGATTCAGCTGTTCAAAAGTGTAAAGAGTAATGGAGTCGTCATGTATTAAAACATGACAAATTGTACACATGAACATACATTTGAGGATATGATGATGAATATAAAAATGACCATAACAAGTTGAAGGAAGTTTTCACTCATCCATCAGTTTACTTTTTCTAAGCAGTCACACAACACCTCAATGGGACCATAGTCATCTGGGTTCAGTGATAGATATAGTTGTGTGTCATCTGCGTAGCTCTGATAATCAACCTTACAGTTCTGTAAAATTTGTCCTAAAGGAAGCATATAAAGGCTAAACAGAAGAGGTCCAAGAACAGATCCCTGAGGAACCCCACAGGACATTGGTAATCTGTCAGATTCAAAGTTTACAATGTTTACAAAATAACTTTGATCCTCCAAGTATGACTTAAACCATTACTTTAACATTTAGTCCAACCCATGTTTACAATCTGTCCAACAACATTGTATGATCTACAGTGTCAAATGCAGACTTAGATCCAATAGAATGAGAACAGATACTTTTCCTGAATCAGTGTTCAACCTTATGTCATTGATCACTTTGATCAGATCAGTTTCTGTGCTGGTAATTATCTGACACTAATCAGTGATAATTGACTTTACAACAGTTTTAAAGAAGTTTGAGGGTTTTGTGTCAAGGCAACACGTTGATGGATTCAGCTGCTGAACAGTTTCCTCTATTGTTTTTGGGTTCACTGTAATAAACTCTAACATTGTAGTTGACTCCTCCCTCAGTGGTTGAAGCTGTTCAAGCTTTTTGTTATTTTGCTGCTTTGTTCTGATGTTTGACCTTATTGATTGTATTTTTTCATTGAAATATACAGCAAATTCATTGCATTTTCCAGCTGACAGTAATTCAGGGGCTATCTGATCTGGGGGTTTGTGAGCTTTTCAATTACAGAAAACAACGTGCGAGAGTTGTTGACATTTTTGGCAATAATTTCAGAAAAGTATTGCTGCCTTGCTTTGAACAAGCCATCATTGAATTTTCACAGACTTATTTTGTACAGTTCTAGATTAATTTGGAGTTTTGTTGATCTCCATTTACGCTCAGCTCTTCTACAATCAGATTTCAAATTCTGCATTATCTCAGTCCTCCTCCAAGGTGTTTTCTGTGTGTTTGGTTTTCTCTTAGTTTTGATTGGAGCCACCACATCTATTACATTACAGACTTTTCTATTATACTCATCCAGAAGATCATCAACTGTCTCAGCACTCAATGTTGGTGTCATTGCTATGGCTTCCATAACCTGTGCACTTGTGTTGTCATTTATGTAGCTTTTCTTTAAACACACATAACTAGGGTGAACAGATGTTACAGTCTCTAGGTCAAAAAAGACACAGAAATGATCAGATAGAGCTAAGTCTCTTACATCAACAGCAGAGATATCAACACCTTTAGAGATAACCAGATCCAAAGTGTGACCTTGAGTGTGTGTCGGACCAGTCACATGTTGTGTAAGACCAAAAGTATCCATTAAAGCATACAGTTCTTTGGCAGTATTGTCCATGTTATTGTCTACATGAATATTTAAGTCACCTGTTATTATTAAAAAGTTGTATTCAGTGCATACAACTGACAGCAGTTCAGCAAACTCATCCATGAATTCTCCAGAATATTTTGGGGGTCTATAAACGACTAAAAACAGAACTCTTGAATCACCCTTCAGTAAGAATGACATATATTCAAAGGAGATAAAATCACCAAATATTATTTCTTTGCACTGAAATATTGATTTAAAAATGGCAGCAACTCCACCACCTTTCCTGCAAGTACGACACTTATTGAAATAAATAAAGTCTTGTGGTGCACTTTCATTGAGAATAGTATTACTGATACCATCATTCAACCATGTTTCATTAAGAAATAAAAAGTCCAAGTGATGTGTTAAAATAATATCATTAATTAGTAGTGACTTGTTAACAAGAGATCTAACATTAAGAAGAGCTAATTTTAAAGACTTTACTGGAGACACTGGTGGACTTTTTGGATGACATGTTATAGGAGTCACATTTTTATCTCTATAAAGCTTTTTGTTTTTCTTTAATTTAACAATTTTACCTGTGTTACCTGTCACCACAGGAATTAAAGAAGCTGCATTAACTCCATAAGGCCCTGACTTTTTCTGGTTGTTTCTAAAAATAGAACAAGACTCCTCCTTGGCTAAATCATTTAATCCAAAATGAATCACAACATTTTTCAAATGTGGGTAATCTGCAACAATATGCAAGATTTTGTCAGCCAGGTCTGATACTGTGTCATTAGGTAAACAGATCACTTTCACGTTGCTGCTAAACATCTTCTGAGCATCTTTAACAGAAACGTCTCCCACTATCAGTGTGTGAGGTTGTTGCTTTGACCTACCATGTCACTTTTGTTTTCCTGAAGCACTTTCAGTCTTCACAGATCCTGAAGATGACCACGTGTTTGTGACCACAAGTGATACCAAGAGAAACACCCACAACACAAGTCAATATTAGTGGCATTGACATCCCGATGGTTATAGATTTGGGCGCCACAGTAAATGTTATTAGTGAATCTGCTCTCCACATGCTATCACCGTGGCCACAGTTAGTACCAGCTGACACTAACATTTTTCCCTATGGCTGTAACTCTCCATTATCACTGGCAGGTACAGTATGTTTACAGGTGAGGCAGCAGCAACAAACAAAAATACACTGTGCAGGTTTTATGTGAAAAATGGCAAAGGCTGTTCCTTCCTAGGCTATGACACAGCTACACAGTTGGGCCTTGTTAAAGTGGTCAATAGCGTGTCCTCACCGCCCAGTACAGTGGCAGATACACTAGTGGAAAACAACCCAGAGCTCTTCCAGGGAATCGGTAAGTTAAAGGACTTCCAAGTCAAACTCCACATTGACACCACTGGACAACCTACATGTCAACCACATACACGGTGCCTCTTCACATCCGCCAAAAAGTAGAGAAAGAACAAAAAAAGCTTGAGGATTGTGACATCATAGAGACTGTGATGGGCCCCACACCCTGGGTTTCACCCATAGTGACTCCACCCAAACCAAAGAACCCAAGTGAGGTTAGAATCTGTGTTGATATGAGACAAACTAATACTGCAATACAACGTGAGCGTCATATCACACCAACAATGGACGACGTCATCCATGAGCTCAACGGGGCCACAGTCTTTTCTAAAGTTGACTAAAGAGCTGGCTATCACCAGTTAGAGCTTCATCCCGACCACAGATATGTCACAACCTTCAGTTCTCACAAAGGCCTGCGCAGATACAGACGTCTAAATGTTGGCATTTCTTCAGCAGCAGAAGTGTTCCAAAATGCCATCTGTCAAGCACTACAAGGGATTGAAGGTGTTAAAAACCTGAGCGATGACATAATCGTGCATGGGAAGACACAGGGTGGACCACGATAAAAGCCTCACAGCAGTATTTCAAAGACTCAAAGAAAACGGCCTCACCCTTAATCCAGAAAAATGTGAGTTCAGTAAATGTAGGCTGGAGTTTTTTGGATTCATTTTCCCAGCAGGCGGGATTTCAGCTGACCCCAAAAAGGTTACTGCCATAAAAGAAGCCAGCGCACCAGACAACCCCACAGAGGTGAGAAGTCTACTCGGCATGGCAACATACTGTGCTCGTTTTATTAAAGATTTTGCTTCAATCTCAGCCCAGCTTCACAAGTTAACCAAGAAAGACACGTCATGGCACTGGAGCTCAGAACATGTCAAAGTGTTACAGGAAATAAAAGACAGCCTTACCAGTGACACTGTCACGTCATATTTTGATCCTGACAAGCAGACTGAACTAGTTGTCGATGCTCACCCTGTAGGCCTGGGTGCTATTCTTTATCAACTCACTAAGGAAGGGGAGAGACACGTAATAGCATATGCCAGCCGTGCACTCAGTGACGTAGAAAAGCGTTACTCACAGACTGAACGAGAGGCACTAGCAATAGTGTGGAGTTGTGAACATTTTCACTTGTATTTGTTTGGGTCTTTTATTCTTGTTACAGATCACAAGGCACTGGAGATAATCTGGAACAACCCCCGCTCCAAGCCACCTGCGAGGATTGAACGGTGGGGTTTGAGACTGCAGCCCCACGATTTCAGAGTGGTCTATAGAACACCAGCAGACTACATGTCCACACACCCAGTTTCTACACAGCATGGAAAGCACACCCGAGCAGCAAAAGTAGTAGAAGAATACGTCAACTTCATGGCACAACACGCTACACCCAAAGCTATGACTCTAGCTGAAATCCAAGAGGAAACCCTAAAAGACCCCGTTCTACAAAAGGTCAGTGAACATGTGAGGAACAACACATGGCACAAAAGACTCCACTGCCCTACAAAAGTACAAACAAATCAGCAGCAAACTGACAGTGACATCTACTGATGACACCAGCATCAGGATAATCATCCCCTCAGCCTAGAGGACAAGGTGCTACAGTTAGCCCACGAGGGACATCAGGGCATTGTGAAAACAAAGACACTACTCAGGTCAAAAGTATGGTTTCCAAACATTGACCAAAAAGCAGAGCTTGTGGTTAAAAACTGTTTAGAATGTCAAGCAAACGCTCCAGTGACACAACTAGAGCCTCTGAAGATGTTCCAGAGTCCTCCTGGCACACAGTCAGTGCAGACTTTTATGGTCCAACTGCAGAGTACCTGTTAGTTATCATGGATGAGTACACTCGCTATCTGGTTGTTGAGACTGTGAGATCCACCTCAGCCAATATGTTGATCCCACTCATAGATAAAACATTTTCAATGTTTGGCATACCCAGAGTCCTAAAAACAGACAATGGACCTCCTTTCAACAGCGAGCAGTTTTCTAAGTTCTTATCACACATGGGATGCTAACACAGAAAGATTACGCCATTATGGCCACAAGCAAATGCAACTGCAGAGCGCTTCATGCGTACACTCAGAAAAGCTATACGTGTAGCAGAGTCAGAGCGTCCCCTGGAAACAAACTCTAAACACTTTTCTTTGTGAATATCGCTCAACACCACACAGCACCACTGAAGTGTTTCCTGCAGAGCTCATGTTTCAACGTAAAATATACACCAAGATCCCAGCACTCCACAACACTGCTCAAAACAGCGCTGATCACATGATCAGAGAGCGTGACAAACAAGCAAAGATTAAGATGAAACAAAATGCAGATGCCGACATCACGTAAAGTCCTGCTCCCTCACTCTAGGAGACCCAGTGCTGCATCGTCAGCAGAAACCACACAAGCTGACGTCACCTTACAACTGTGAACCGCACGTCGTAACTCACATCAACGGCTCCATGATCACTGCCAGCAGTAACAGACATTCCATCACAAGGAACTCATCTTTCTTTAAAAAGATAAATGCTTATTGTCCCACATCAACTTCTGACAGCGACGATGATGACAGTACTGTAACAGTTCCAAGATACCCTCAGAGGCAGTGGAGACACCACCCAAAATATCTGAATGACTATGATAACTCAGGCTAAAAAAAAAGAAAGTTAGCCCACTTCTGACGCCATTTTAATTCAGTTCTTTGACATTTAGTTGCGGCGAAGTGATTAGATTTGTTTATAGTTTTTCATAGTACTAATTACTGTACTATTATCTGTTTTGTAGTAGCAAGTGGTTTGACTCTAAAATCAATGCATTTTCACGATGATGTTGTTCATGCACTTATAAGCGGTACGTTGTTATCAACAAAAAAAAAAGTAAAAGGAATGTTTTGTATGATTAAGTGGTGGTTCAACATGATTCAATGTTTGTTAAAAAAAAAAAAAAGGTGCAATGTAATGTTTACAGAAACATTTGTAACGGATCACTGTGCTGTCTTTGAATGCATCATGCCTGTGTGTGCGCACGCGTAAGAAAGAGGAGCAACAAAAAGACGCATCAGAACAAGACGTGTGCGAGCGTGGATGAGCTACACATGTGCCTGTGTATGGATTCTAACGAATACTAAGTTAAGCAAACTCCATCCAGCTACCTCTCTTTATTTGTGTCCGTGCACACACCACAAAGTCCTCATCGTTACAGTAGAGATGTCAAAAAAGGAAAAACAAAAGGTTCTCCTGAAGCTACACAAACAGTTTGGACACACCTCTGCAGACCGGTTACAAAGGTTCATCCAGAGCTCTGGAAATACTGACAAGGACTGCCCAGTCATTTTGCAGGAGATCATTCATGACTGTGAGGTCAAGCTAACCCAAGCCTGCAGTTGGTCTACCTTCATCCTCAGAGTACAATGAGAGGTGGCTATGGATCTGCATGAGCTGCAACCTGGTGTATGGTACCTACTAGTGTTGTGTTCAAGACCACACGATCCGAGACCAAGACTTGCCCGAGACCAGAATGCACCGAGACCATAAACATTATTTTTTTCAATTTAAAAAAATCTATTAATAAATAAAATTATGACAAGGTTCGACAGTTAAAACACATTCTCTCTTTAATTTTAGTTTATTTTAAATACATTTGACGGACAAAAAAGGTGCCTGGAAAAAATTAACTAAAATATTAAAACTACTACTGATAAATTCACAATTATTCTACATATTTGAAAACAATATTTTTATGTCAGCTGAATGTACAGCAAGTGTTTAAAAGTATTTCTGCCAAGAAATAATGATTCTGATTCTGATTCTTTGAGTTGTTCAGGTTTAACAGGTCAGAGATTTAATAAGATATGTTTTAGTTTGAAAAAGCCTTTAACAGGTTATTTTTATTAATTCACTTAGTTGATATAGTTTAATTTAGTTACTGTAATATAACTATAGGATATTCATTAACAAAGGTTTCCAACTGTAATAAAACTACAAACAAGTTGTCATCAGTGTAAAAAACATAGATCTACAGGTAGATGTGAAACTAAATAAAACAAACTCTGGAACAGTCATGTGACAAATTAATCAATAGTTATAGTTGAGAATTATTATTATTATTGTGGATACAGTGGAAACAGAAACTATATAAATAATTATATTGTGAACCTGTTTATATTGTGGGGAACATATTATATACATTAATGTAATTAAAGTCTAAAGACACAAATAAACACCACTTTATAAATAAAATAGACTAATATTAAACCTCTTTACAGTTATTTGACTCATTCTGTGATAGTGTAACTCTGTGGTGATGACTCACTGGTGACGACATAATCCAAGATGGCGGCGGCCTGGACGACAGCTGATATTATGTAATAAAGCCTTAAAATACATGAATATAATGAAAAGAGTGAATGGACAGAGACATAAACATGTAGACTTATTAAACACACACAGACTTATTAAACACACACAGACTTATTAAACACACACAGACTTATTAAACACACACAGACTTATTAAACACACACACACACTTATTAAACACACACAGACTTATTAAACACACACAGACTTATTAAACACACACACTGACTTATTAAACACACACAGACTTATTAAACACACACAGACTTATTAAACACACACAGACTTATTAAACACACACACAGACTTATTAAACACACACACTTATTAAACACACACACACTTATTAAACACACACAGACTTATTAAACACACACTGACTTATTAAACACACACAGACTTATTAAACACACTGACTTATTAAACACACACACACTTATTAAACACACACAGACTTATTAAACACACACACACACTTATTAAACACACACAGACTTATTAAACACACACTGACTTATTAAACACACACTGACTTATTAAACACACACACAGACTTATTAAACACACACTGACTTATTAAACACACACACACTTATTAAACACACACTGACTTATTAAACACACACAGACTTATTAAACACACACACATACTTATTAAACACACACACTTATTAAACACACACACACTTATTAAACACACACACACTTATAAACACACACAGACTTATTAAACACACACAGACTTATTAAACACACACACATACTTATTAAACACACACACTTATTAAACACACACACACTTATTAAACACACACAGACTTATTAAACACACACAGACTTATTAAACACACACACACTTATTAAACACACACACACTTATTAAACACACACACACACTTATTAAACACACACAGACTTATTAAACACACACAGACTTATTAAACACACACACACTTATTAAACACACACACTTATTAAACACACACACACTTATTAAACACACACAGACTTATTAAACACACACACACTTATTAAACACACACTGACTTATTAAACACACACAGACTTATTAAACACACACACACTTATTAAACACACACACACTTATTAAACACACACAGACTTATTAAACACACACAGACTTATTAAACACACACAGACTTATTAAACACACACACACTTATTAAACACACACACACTTATTAAACACACACACACTTATTAAACACACACACACTTATTAAACACACACACACTTATTAAACACACACAGACTTATTAAACACACACACACTTATTAAACACACACAGACTTATTAAACACACACACTTATTAAACACACACACACGTATTAAACACACACAGACTTATTAAACACACACAGACTTATTAAACACACACACATACTTATTAAACACACACACTTATTAAACACACTGACTTATTAAACACACACTGACTTATTAAACACACACACACTTATTAAACACACACAGACTTATTAAACACACACAGACTTAATAAACACACACAGACTTATTAAACACACACACACTTATTAAACACACACAGACTTATTAAACACACACACACACTTATTAAACACACACAGACTTATTAAACACACACAGACATATTAAACACACACAGACTTATAAAACACACACAGACTTAATAAACACACACAGACTTATTAAACACACACACACTTATTAAACACACACAGACTTATTAAACACACACACACTTATTAAACACACACAGACTTATTAAACACACACAGACTTATTAAACACACACAGACTTATTAAACACACACAGACTTATTAAACACACACACACACTTATTAAACACACACACACTTATTAAACACACACTGACTTATTAAACACACACAGACTTATTAAACACACACAGACTTAATAAACACACACAGACTTATTAAACACACACACACTTATTAAACACACACAGACTTATTAAACACACACAGACTTATTAAACACACACACACACTTATTAAACACACACAGACTTATTAAACACACACAGACTTATTAAACACACACACATACTTATTAAACACACACAGACTTATTAAACACACACACATACTTATTAAACACACACACTTATTAAACACACACACTTATTAAACACACACAGACTTATTAAACACACACAGACTTATTAAACACACACACACTTATTAAACACACACTGACTTATTAAACACACACACACACACTTATTAAACACACACAGACTTATTAAACACACACAGACTTATTAAACACACACAGACTTATTAAACACACACACACACTTATTAAACACACACAGACTTATTAAACACACACAGACTTATTAAACACACACAGACTTATTAAACACACACAGACTTATTAAACACACACACAGACTTATTAAACACACACACACTTATTAAACACACACAGACTTATTAAACACACACACAGACTTATTAAACACACACAGACTTATAAACACACACACACTTATTAAACACACACAGACCTCAGTAAACACAGTAAATTGAACAGGCTTCACCGCTTGGCTGGCACTAGGACCCAGAAGCAGAGTAAGTGCGTCCCCTATCCAGCCTTCACAGGCTGTAATATCATCAGTTTATCATTTTACCAGTTATTAGAGCTACTGTCTTTACCAGGGAGATAATATTTATTACTGGTGATTGTTTTCTGGAGTTTTACTGAGATTTTTACCAGTGATTAGTTCATATCTCCTTTGCTCTCCACGGTCCAACCTGACACGTAGGTATGAGTGTCACACACGTCACTCAGTCACATTAAGGAAGGTTGTGGTCATTATAACAGGGTGGATTAAATAATGAATAAAGGATTGTTTTATCCCGTTCTTCTCCGTGTTATTATCACATTATAAAAAAGTTTAAAAATAGCTGGAATTAGTGCTGGTCTCTAACGGTCTTGACGGAAAATCCAGAGTCCGAGACGAGACCAAGACCTTTAAAATTTGGTCTCGAGACCAAGACCGGTCTGGACCATCACAACACTAGTACCTACACATCATCGACTACTTCACACTTCACTGAAATCCTTTTGAAGTTAAAAAAGAAAGTGGGCGTGGTTGCTAAACTGCTTTATTCTGGGCTCTTATGGCCAAAAATAGCATGATCAGTGTGCATGGTTATAGTCCTCCTGTTTTTGTAGAAACACTACCTGCTCTAGAGGACTCTACTCTTGCTAGATTAAGGCAAGACTTGGCAGCGTTAAATGCTTCCTTGTAGAACTTTCACAAAGATGAAAGTATGAGAAAGGAGACAAAGTGTACTACAAACGAGTAGACTGTACGGAGTGGAAGAGGACCTGTTGTATTAACTACAACTACAAACATTAGACATGTCACAGTTTGATAACCTCTATATTGAATGTGATGAAACAGATGCTGATGTACTCGTTACCACAGCAAGAGACAGAAAACTGGAGAAATAATGATGTTTATGAAGAGTTCACAGACAAGGGTCAAAAATGTGTTTCCACTCGATGGATTTGTACAATGAAAGAAACTTCTAATGGTATTGTTCACAAAGTCCACCTGGTAGTGAGAGGTTTTGAAGAAGTAAATATTCATGAGTTACAAAAAGATTATCCCACATGTGCATCAGAAGGACATCACAAGACCCCTGATGGACCCCCTGCAGTTTGCAAACAGGTCAGTAGAGGATGTAGTCAACATGGGTCTGAACTACATCCTGCATCACCTCCACTCCCCAGGGACCTACGCTAGGATCCTGTTTGTGGATTTCAGCTCTGCGTTCAACACCATCATCCTGGACATCCTTCACCAGAAACTCACCCAGCTCACAGTGCCGGCCTCCACCTGTCAGTGGATCACCAACTTCCTGTCTGACAGGAAGCAGCAAGTAAGGCTGGGAAGCATCACATCCATCACCAGCGCTTCACTGGGCAATCTTCTGGACGGAGGTTCACAGGGAGAGGCTTTAATCGCCCTCATGGGAAAAACAGGAAGGTTTTCTCCTTTGTTTTGATATTCTAAGAAAATCAGACGTGTAGTGAGACGTACGTTAGCAACAGAAATGCTTGCTATGTCAGATGATATTGATAATGCAATGTTTTTGGCTACATTGTACTCTGAACTCTGGTAAAACTGATCTGAACTCTTCCATTGATCTGTGTTACTGATAATCATTCACTGTTTGATGCAGAGACTCAGGTTAAAAATAAGAAGCATTAAAAAGTTCCTGCAGGCTAAAAAAAATCAAACAGGTCAGAAGCTAAATCACAAGCACTGAATGTCAAGGTGTCTGTGATACATTTCTTTTGTTTACTGTTGTCTGTGTGATGACAAATATTTTGTTCATAATGACTGGATGTTTTATCAGTCAAAATATTTTAATTCATTTTCCTTTTTAGAAAGAGGGAGGTTGTTACCTGGTGGTTTAATGACGGAGAAATAAAACGTGGTGTGAAAACACGAACCCTGTCTTTTGAGTTTACAAGTTTAAATCCACATTCAAGATCAGAACCTTCAACCATCACATAGCTCCGCCCCCATGATCTTGCTGAAAATAATCAGCTGTCCTAAGCTAATCTAAACATGTGGCACTGGTTGCTACAGTCTCAGAAGAATATTTACCATCTGTAATATGTGAACAGATCTATTCTTTATATGTCTGTGTTCTTTGTTTATAGATGACTTTATTTCTTATGTATGTGTGGGGGGACTGAGGCAGCACACACACACACACACACACACACCACATAGCAGATCTTTAATAGCTAGACAGTGTAACATCCATGCAGTGGAACACAGACAGGATTTAAGAGCAGCTTCTTCACCCTGAGAGACCCCTGACCCTTGACCCCTGGGCGTTCTGTCCCCCTACAGACACCAGCTGGAATAGTGCACGTTGATCTCTGTCAGTAAGTGTGAGAATAACTGGAACCAGAAGAGTCACAAACACAGAGAACTTCACTTTGGAGAGAATCAGCAAACATACGAGTTTCACACGTTTCACCACTGACGGAACAAATGCTGTGATACAATGATGTGTATATAGTGTGATATATAACCTTCTGTCTAATTTAATGTGTGTGTTTCTGAAGCTAAAGTAAGATAAAGCTAGCAGGCTAACATGCTACTTAGCAGTAGCATGTTAGCGTCACCCAGAGATTCTTGTTTACAGCAGCGTTAGAGGAGCAGCTGGTCCTTGTGTCGCCACCATCAGCTACTGAAGCCACGCCCACTGGTCAGATCAGACTAATTCTACATAATTTAACACCAAACATAAGTGTTAAGTGTTTAGTTTAGAGACGCCCACATTGGGTCATCAATTAGTCTAGTTACAAACTGTGTCACTACAGCCATAATGACTTCCAAGATAAACGTGTCTCACTAATGTTAGTGTTAATTTATTTCCTTTTAAAGAATAAAACCAAACATTCATATATGATCTGTGATGGAGTCAAATTCACTACAGGTACGGTTTAAAACCATAGCAGTGGACATTATTGTTGGGCTTTGCGCCCCCTGGTGGCATTTCCACACATTTACAAATCAGAACATGTGACAGCAGTAAATGTAGCAAAAGTCACTAATATTCCTTCATTGAGAAGATTCTTAAAGGAAAAGTACCATTAGTTTTGGGATATTTTTTACTATTAAAAACCCTCACAAACACTGTAATACTAAATATTTACACTGTGATGGAAATTATCCTTATCTTGGTAAATTGTTGTGAATCTTTTCTGTATTGATATGAAATAAGTGAAAAACAATCAGTATTTTGGGGAAAATTACCAGTTTATGCAAAGTTATAGAAAATAAGCCTTATTATATAAATAAGTAGATTAGTCACAACTTTTGAAACAATATTTGGAAAAAGCTGCTAAAAAATCAGGCGTTTTGACCGTAACAATCAAAAAAAGAAAAAAAAACAATCGCAGAAATTGGTTGTAAAATCCTAAAGGTGCTGAGAACTAGGAAAAGGCCTTATCAGCAATTTATTTATAGGAACTATTTTTATATATAATAAAATACATAATGAATAGCAATACTGTATGGTAATATATATATATATATATATATTGTTTTCAGGACATAAGTCTATATTTCCTCCATATCGCACAGCACTAGTGGGAACATTCACAACATCATGAACATGGAGAACATCAGGGAACATTGGAGAACACGTGAAGATTATATTAACGTTTAGAACTTCAGGAATGTTTCAGGTGAAATGTTCAGAGTTTAGTTTGTGATGAGTCAGCAGTAGTTAGGGTTTCTGCTCCGCGTGTGATTGGTTACCACTGGAGTCGGATGCGTTGGGAGCGATGGATGCGTTGGGAGCGTTGGATGCGTTGGGAGCGTTGGATGCGTTGGGAGCACTAGGATGGCTTGGTTCCTGAGGGATGTCAGGGTAGACCATGAAGCCGGTGAAGGTGATGTACTTGGCGTGGTTGCTGTAGGCTCCAAAGCCGTCCCTCTGGTGGGAGTAGAGCCAAACCACGTCTCCAACCTTCAGCATCAGCATCAGACTCTGGCTCTGCAGCGCCCTCTCCTGGCCGTCGTCATAGATCATCGTCTGCACCTCCAGACGGTTCTTCATCAGCTTCACAGACAGCGTCTTCTCTGGAAGCTTCCCCACGTTGAAGGAGAAGAAGTAGGCCCCGGGTACGCGGCACGTAAACACGCCCCTCATCACATGGAAGTCTGAACCAATGTTCACCAGCGCTGTGTCAAAGCTGATTGGTCGGTGAGCAGGAAGTCCCACCTGGTCTACACCCACGATGCTCTGCGTGCGACCGACGGAGAAGGCCGACCTCTGGTCCTCCTCCTCCTCCTCCTCCTGCTCCTCCTCCTCCTGCTGACTCAGCGTTTGGTATCCGTAGGTGTCGGGGTAAATCAGGTAACCGTTAAAGGTGGTGAAGTGTCCGCTGTTGCTGTAGAGCGCGTAGCGAGGGTCGCCATGGAGACGAAGCCATACCGTGTCGCCAAAGTCAAGCTGCAGCATCACACTCTGACTCTGGACCTAAAAAACACATTTATCTAAATAAATCATTATATAATAAATAAAAATAATAACATGCATCACAATAACGTGACTCACTCTTTTATTGTGATATGATGTGTAACTTTGTGTCTTTTACTGTGACATGCTGTAACTTCCTGTCTTTTACTGTGACATGCTGTAACTTCCTGTCTTTTACTGTGACATGCTGTAACTTCCTGTCTTTTATTGTGATATGATGTGTAACTTCCTGTCTTTTACTGTGACATGCTGTAACTTCCTGTCTTTTATTGTGATATGATGTGTAACTTCCTGTCTTTTACTGTGACATGCTGTAACTTCCTGTCTTTTACTGTGACATGCTGTAACTTCCTGTCTTTTATTGTGATATGATGTGTAACTTCCTGTCTTTTACTGTGACATGCTGTAACTTCCTGTCTTTTATTGTGATATGATGTGTAACTTCCTGTCTTTTACTGTGACATGCTGTAACTTCCTGTCTTTTATTGTAAGCTGTGTCTCTCCTGATTGATGGGCGAGAGTAGACGGCGCAACAGGGGCGGGGCTACAAATCTGACAACTCATATCACTTGGAGCAGCTCTGAGCACAAAGGGGAGGAGCTTAGATGTGACGTATCAAAGCGCAACGAAAAAGACTAAATAAATAAATTAAATAATACGATTAAATTAAATCAGTTTAATCCTAAATTAATTAGTGTTTACAAACCGTTTTATCAGGATAAAGTTACTGATCTGATGTTTGGAATGATGTAGAATATAAACTATAGAGTTAAGCTTTATTATTAATCCAACATTACGTCATGAAATACACATGAAAACTTGTCAGAGATCAACAAATGTACAACATTACATTATGACATGAATGGAGAAGGTGTGCTGTGGTATTTGGGATTTATAAATAACCATAGCACAACTTTGTATTACTTTAATAATCATAATCATATAAGATAGATATATGTATAGATATATAGATGTATAGATAGATAGATAAATAGATGTATAGATAGATGTAGAGATAGATGTAGAGATATATAGATAGATAGATGTAGAGATAGATAGATAGATGTATAGATATATAGATGTATAGATAGATAGATAGATAGATAGATAGATGTATAGATAGATAGATAGATAGATAGAGAGATAGAGAGATAGATGTATAGATAAATAGATAGATAGATAGATGTATAGATAGATAGATAGATAGATAGATAGATAGATAGATAGATGTATAGATAGATAGATAGATGTATAGATATATAGATGTATAGATAGATAGATAGATAGATAGATGTATAGATAGATAGATAGATGTATAGATATATAGATGTATAGATAGATAGATAGATAGATAGATAGATGTATAGATAGATAGATAGATAGATAGAGAGATAGATGTATAGATAGATAGATAGATGTATAGTTATATAGATGTATAGATAGATAGATAGATAGATGTAGAGATAGATAGATAGATAGATGTAGAGATAGATGTAGAGATAGATAGATAGATGTAGAGATAGATAGATAGATGTATAGATATATAGATGTATAGCTAGATAGATAGATAGATAGATAGATAGATAGATAGATAGATAGATAGATAGATAGATAGATAGATGTATAGATAGATAGATAGATAGATAGATGTATAGATAGATAGATAGATAGATAGAGAGATAGATGTAGAGATAGATAGATAGATGTAGAGATAGATAGATAGATGTATAGATATATAGATGTATAGATAGATAGATAGATAGATAGATGTATAGATAGATAGATAGATAGATGTAGAGATAGATAGATAGATAGATGTAGAGATAGATGTAGAGATAGATAGATAGATGTAGAGATAGATAGATAGATGTATAGATATATAGATGTATAGATAGATAGATAGATAGATAGATAGATAGATAGATAGATAGATAGATAGATAGATAGATAGATAGATGTATAGATATATAGATGTATAGATAGATAGATAGATAGATAGATAGATAGATAGATAGATGTATAGATAGATAGATAGATAGATAGATAGATGTATAGATAGATAGATAGATGTATAGATATATAGATGTATAGATAGATAGATAGATAGATAGATAGATGTATAGATAGATAGATAGATAGATAGAGAGATAGAGAGATAGATGTATAGATAAATAGATAGATAGATAGATGTATAGATAGATAGATAGATAGATAGATAGATAGATAGATAGATAGATAGATGTATAGATAGATAGATGTATAGATAGATGTATAGATAGATGTATAGATAGATAGATAGATAGATAGATAGATAGATAGATAGATGTATAGATAGATAGATAGATAGATAGATGTATAGATAGATAGATAGATAGATAGAGAGATAGAGAGATAGATGTATAGATAAATAGATAGATAGATAGATGTATAGATAGATAGATAGATGTATAGATATATAGATGTATAGATAGATAGATAGATAGATAGATAGATAGATAGATAGATAGATGTATAGATAGATAGATAGATGTATAGATATATAGATGTATAGATAGATAGATAGATAGATGTATAGATAGATAGATAGATAGATAGAGAGATAGATGTATAGATAGATAGATAGAGAGATAGAGAGATAGATGTATAGATAGATAGATAGATGTATAGATAAATAGATAGATAGATAGATAGATAGATAGATAGATAGATAGATAGATAGATGTATAGATATATAGATGTATAGATAGATAGATAGAGAGATAGAGAGATAGATGTATAGATAGATAGATAGATAGATAGATAGATAGATAGATGTATAGATAGATGTATAGATAGATAGATGTATAGATAGATAGATAGATAGATGTATAGATAGATGTATAGATAGATGTATAGATAGATAGATAGATAGATAGATGTATAGATAGATAGATGTATAGATAGATATATGTATAGATAGATAGATGTATAGATAGATAGACAGATGATAGATGTATAGATAGATAGATGTATAGATAGATAGATAGATAGATGTATAGATAAATATATGTATAGATAGATAGATGTATAGATAGATGTATAGATAGATAGATAGATAGATAGATAGATAGATAGATAGATAGATAGATAGATAGATAGATAGATAGATAGATGTATTGATAGATAGATGTATAGATAGATGTATAGATAGATGTATAGATAGATAGATAGATAGATAGATAGATAGATAGATAGATAGATGTATAGATAGATGTATAGATAGATAGATGTATAGATAGATAGACAGATGATAGATGTATAGATAGATAGATGTATAGATAGATAGACAGATGATAGATGTATAGATAGATAGATAGATAGATGTATAGATAAATATATGTATAGATAGATAGATAGATAGATAGATAGATAGATAGATGTATAGATAGATAAATAGATAGATGTATAGATAGATGTATAGATAGATATATGTATAGATAGATAGATGTATAGATAGATGTATAGATAGATAGATAGATAGATAGATAGATAGATAGATAGATAGATAGATAGATAGATAGATAGATGTATAGATAGATGTATAGATAGATGTATAGATAGATAGACAGATGATAGATGTATAGATAGATAGATAGATAGATAGATGTATAGATAGATATATGTATAGATAGATAGATGTATAGATAGATGTATAGATAGATAGATAGATAGATAGATGTATAGATAGATATATGTATAGATAGATAGATGTATAGATAGATATATGTATAGATAGATGTATAGATAGATAGATGTATAGATAGATATATGTATAGATAGATAGATGTATAGATAGATGTATAGATAGACAGATGATAGATGTATAGATAGATAGATAGATAGATAGATGTATAGATAGATAGATAGATGTATAGATAGATAGATGTATAGATAGATGTATAGATAGATAGATAGATAGATAGATAGATAGATGTATAGATAGATATATGTATAGATAGATAGATGTATAGATAGATGTATAGATAGACAGATGATAGATGTATAGATAGATAGATAGATAGATGTATAGATAGATAGATGTATAGATAGATGTATAGATAGATAGACAGATGATAGATGTATAGATAGATAGATAGATGTATAGATAGATAGATGTATAGATAGATAGATGTATAGATAGATAGACAGATGATAGATGTATAGATGTATAGATAGATGTATAGATAGATAGACAGATGATAGATGTATAGATGTATAGATAGATGTATAGATAGATAGACAGATGATAGATGTATAGATAGATAGATGTATAGATAGATAGATAGATAGATAGATAGACAGATGATAGATGTATAGATGTATAGATAGATGTATAGATAGACAGATGATAGATGTATAGATAGATAGATAGATAGATAGATGTATAGATAGATAGACAGATGATAGATGTATAGATAGATAGATAGATGTATAGATAGATAGATGTATAGATAGATGTATAGATAGATAGATAGATAGATAGATAGATGTATAGATAGATATATGTATAGATAGATAGATGTATAGATAGATGTATAGATAGACAGATGATAGATGTATAGATAGATAGATAGATAGATGTATAGATAGATAGATGTATAGATAGATGTATAGATAGATAGACAGATGATAGATGTATAGATAGATAGATAGATGTATAGATAGATAGATGTATAGATAGATAGATGTATAGATAGATAGACAGATGATAGATGTATAGATGTATAGATAGATGTATAGATAGATAGACAGATGATAGATGTATAGATGTATAGATA
The DNA here is from genome assembly GCF_900634775.1 of Gouania willdenowi. Taxonomy (NCBI): domain Eukaryota; kingdom Metazoa; phylum Chordata; class Actinopteri; order Blenniiformes; family Gobiesocidae; genus Gouania; species Gouania willdenowi. The sequence goes on from NC_041046.1 coordinate 46,026,251, forward strand.
GATGTATAGATAGATAGACAGATGATAGATGTATAGATAGATAGATGTATAGATAGATAGATAGATAGATAGATAGATGTATAGATAGATAGATGTATAGATAGATAGACAGATGATAGATGTATATTGTCGTTTCGTTCGTTTATTTTTTCTTTTTTGTTGTTGTTGTGGGGATCATGAAATGTGATGACTCATAGTTCTAAACTCAGGAGATTGTTAGTGTTCATGATGGTAATACAGACATGTATTTATGACATGTATTTATTAAATTAGGCGTTTCATATCTTTTTGTCACTGAACTCTGATCCAATCATCTGTCAGTTCTCCGCTGACGTCATGCACGGGGCCACGTAGCCTCTGCAGCGGCTGGTCTCATTGGGTCTCACCAGCTTTCTGTGCCTGTGACGTCAGAGCGAGTCTAGAACAAGTCGGACAGAAATCTACCCAGCATGCACCGCGTGTCTGCAGTTGGCTTTTAAAACTATGTCCATCTGGATCATCTAGAACTAGCCTAGTGTGACATGCTGTGTGACTTCCTGTTTTTTAGTGTGACAGACCTTCCTCTCCTCTCCAGAGTTCTCCTCATAGACGATGGCCTGGACCTCGTTCCTGTTCTTCATTAACATGACGGACAGGTCTCTACCAGGGAACTTCCCCACGGTGAAGGAGAAGTAGTACGCTCCAGGGATTCGACAGTGGAACGTTCCACTCTTCACCAGGAAGTCTCCTCCGATGTTCACGTACACGGTGTCAAAGGTCACCGTCATCCTGGCTCCTCCCTCCATGCTGTTGCTACGGGCAACGGAGAAGGCGGAGCGCTGCTCAACGTCATCACGGAGACGGAGGAGCGCCCCACCATTGCCAAGCAACAGTAAGCCAATCAGGACGCTCGCTGAGACCAGCATCATCTCTGCAGAGAGAAAGATCATCATCCAACTTCATCCAACATCATTTAATACCATCCAACGTGACTAACTGTATCCAATGTTACTGTTATCCAACACTCCTCCAACGTTACTAACATCATCCAACATTATAAAAACATTATCCAACCTTCCTGCATCCAACGACCGTCTAAGTTTCACTGCAGATTCATTAAATCCACAGCCTGAAGAGAAGAAAGCAGGTAACTGTGTGTGTGTGTGTGTGTGTGTGTGTGTGTGTGTGTGTGTGTGTGTGTGTGTGTGTGTGTGTGTGTGTGTGTGAGAGCACTGATCAGTGTAGGCTGAGATCCCATGGGTTCTAATTAGGAGGAACTGTGTTTGATCTGTGAGATGCTACACAGACACACACACACTTTTTATGAAATGCACACTTTCAGATCAACATGAGCACTGGTCACGTGATGAGCGGCGTGCACGTGACAGTCTGAGCTCTCTGGGATCTAAAGGAATGATGGAGTTTATTTATAACCACCTTCCACAGACATTGTTGCTGAAGGGTGAAGGTTTGAATCCTCTAAGATCTGCTGACTTAGCACAAACATCCAGGCTGGGATGTGTGTCACAGATTGTGTTGTGACTCAGATGTTGACGTTATTGGACGATGACTGTGATTAAATGTTTTCAGCTGAAAAGCAGCTGATTCTGAGCTGCTCCTCTTCCTCACACATCATCTCTCAGGTGTGAGCTGAGGCTAAAAATAGAGAGCGATCGATAACTGATGATGAGGAGGAGGAAGAGCTTGGTTTGTAAAGCCACAAAACCACTTAGAGTTTCTCTTCCTGGAAAGATACACAACATGAACACGAAGGGGATTTACATTGGATCACCTGCTTTACAGTCTTTTCTCAATTGCTTAAACACTAAACCCTATTGGCTGAAATAAATGCTCAGTTGCCTGAAACCACTGATCGCCAACACATTTCCATTGTGATGCACCTGTATTGCATAATAGTGAGCACTGGTGACAACGCAATTAAAACAGAGGTGTCACCGGTTGAACACAAAATTGATCACGCATGTAGCTAATGATGTGAGGGAACATGTACAGGCCAGTTCACAGAACACAGCATTGTGTTACAATGTTTAGAAATCTGAGAGGAGGAGTTTGTCAAAGACAAAGAGCAGTAATATATGATCATGAGGGAGGCTGGACAACCAAACAGTAGATTCACTGTGTCCACCATAATCTGAAGAAATAGAGAAGGGAACCTTTTTTGACATTACAGTATGTAAATGTTGACAGCAATTACTGTATGACTATACTATATATTGTACCACAGTATACTGTAAGTAAACATATGTTTCAGTAAATTGTATTGTAATGGAGGGTTAGTTTAACTGTTTGTAGGCCTAGTATTCCATGGATAATTTTATAGAATTGAGCAGTCTTTCCCCACACCAAGAGACTGTAATTGTCAATATATAATTAGATATGCACACACCCAGCACAAAAAACACCCAAATAGCAGAACACCTCAGACCCTTTGCTAAAGTAAATACTCTTGTCAAAACTATACACTAATTTATAAAAACGTATTTTGTCACCTTATGAAACACACAAGTTTCATATTACTTAATCTGTCTGAACCAGTTAAACTGCTGTTCTCAACCTTAAACACTTCTCATTGGTTGGAGTCCTGTATTACACAGAGAAAGTGCAAATATACAATAAATTCACCAAAACACTTGACAAAACCAATGCTGCAGACAATATTTCTCACCAAACACCTAAATCAGTTAACATGGAGAATCACAACAAAACATGTCTACAGTAATGTGTGTAACACATTACTGTAACCCAGCAAACAACAACATAAAATATTGTATCCAGTACAGGTTAAAAATAAATAAATAATAAATAAAATAAAAAAATCTGATAAATAAAACAGAAAATGCTAGACATTATCTCTTGGCCAAGCTGGATCTGGCCAGAAAATTTCATCAACATCACAGGAAATATCCTCATTGGCCAGACAACGTTAGAAGAACCGCCTTGAATGTCGAATCCACCCTGGACCAGCTACAGCGCTGACTTGGTCACACGTGTCATCCATGGCCTGAGTGAGGGGATTGTAAACCTTCCACCGCCATGCAGAGAATAATTTTTTTAAAGGGTTAAGAAAAGGAGAATCTTAAACACTGGGTTTTTTTCTGGATGTAGTTTGGACTTGTTTCTCATATGTTCAGACTCTCAATTTCATGTGTTTAAGACAACTCATCTCTGCAGTGACCTGTTGTCTCCACTGGGCATCAGGATTCCTTGTCAGTGCTACTAAACACCATGGGTTTTAGGACCCAGCAGCAGGCTTACTTGTGCAGGGGGGATCAAAAGGGGCGTTTACCCAGGTGAGTAGCATTTTTCCTTCTATGGAAAAGCAGTTGGAGAAACAGCTGTCAGCGATGGATCAGCCACAGCATGGCTATGGAGACCAGCACCAGCAGTTCACTGAGGGCTTTTCCACCAAGAACACAGGCTTTTCGTTCAGAGCTATAGTTGGAGCTAGAGCTACTTCAGAGCTAGTCCTGTTTAGCTGAAGAACCGGTTTGGTTTTTCACCACAGCAGCGGTAAGTTGGAGCCACGTCCTTGCGTCACCTCAATACGTCAGTACGTCACTGATTACGTAACAGTTTAGCCATGAGCACTTGTCCTATAATGAAGCTCATGTTTTGACTGTTGACATGGTATAAATATATCCTATCATATGTAAATATTCAGCTGAACAACTATAACGTCTTCATCAGAGTCACGGGAATCTGTGACATTAGTGAACACAGGTAATTATCAAAGACCTTTTATTGTTTAACAATGACTGTGTTACTGTTAGCCTTTGCTAAGCTACTTAGCTTCAACTACACCTGCATAAGTACAGCAGATAAAGACAATAAGTTGATTATGATATGTTTGTTTATCATTATAGATGCTCTAAATGCTGACTGTGCACATCTGTGATCACATTGTTGAGACTCAATAAAACCAGAATCAGAACAAGTTTGTGTTAAACTAACGAGTCCTGATGTTATTTATTCATCTGTGTTTGAACAGAGAACCTACTGTGACTGTATTTAATGTTTGTGTCATTATGGTGTTTAACTTATGTTATTAATGATCAATAACACCTTATTGATCAACATGTGTTTTAAATCTATTGCTGCTGTTTGATTGGTTTAAATAAATACTGATGTGAGGAAATAATTACATTCTATTTAAATGTTCCTCATTAGGTGATTATTATATGAACTTTTCAATTCTATAAATGTATTAAAATAAAACAATACAAACCTAATAGTGTTACAGCAGGTTATGTTTCTATCTTATAAAAAGTGGATGTAAAGAATAATTAAATGATCTGAATAAAATAAAATACGTGTGTGTTTACAAGTAGGTATTAAACAATCAACAAAGTCCTTGTAAAATACAACATAAATAACTTTATTTACACAAAGTAAAATATATTTACAAACCAACTCATTATATATTAACATTTATTTATAAATAATTGTAGGTTTTCCATTAGAAAGGACCAAAGTCTGCCTCTATCTGCTCCAGAACCAACACCAGTCCAACCAGTGCTGAGGACTTCATCATGAGCTGGAGGTTCTGGACCATGGACGTAGTCCTGGTCCTGGTTCTGGTCCATGAACCGTGTCCCTGACTGTTCCATGAAGAACATCTGTATTAACATCTTCCTCCTTTTTTCCTGCATAGAAGCATTAAATGAATATGAATTTATTATTTATTTCTCCACAATAAGAAAATACAAAAACAAACTATTGTGTAATTCTTAAGCTAAAGTGTGAAGGTTGAAGCAAAGTTTATATAAATCTAACTTATCACAATAAAACTAAACAAAACTCTAGATAATATCACACACAAAAATATTTATCTTATTTAACAATATATAATCTACACAAGTGTTATATACAGTTTATACATCACATTAAACATAAATACACATTAATGTATATTTCACATGTTGTTGGTAAAATTGTTACTGTTCTTTCTTATATTTACTAACAATATATGATTTAAAAAGCTTTTTAAACTGGTTTATGTTTTATTTCATCACTTACACAGTTCTGTAATTTAACCTGATATTGTTATATTCATCTTTTTAACTGTTCTAACATATTTCATTAAATGTAGTTCTCTTAAAATATTTTTTCCTTCTCTCTAAAAATATTTTTTTGCAACACTTTTATAAATAAACATTTACTTTATAAATCATTTGAACAGTTTAGAGTTTGATGAGATCTGGTGTTTTTAACAATAATCCATGTGTGTGTTCTCTGTGTTATTGATCAGTCTGATGATCTTTATTATATTATTAATAACGGTTGGATGTTCATCATGTATGTATTTACCTAAACTTCTAGATAGTAACTCAGATATGATAGATAGTGTATAATAGAGTGTGCAATTCTTTTTTTTAAGTGTGAGCCTTGTTTAGTCCAGGAATAGAAAATATTAGTTCTTAATAATAGTTTCATTTATTTATAAACAAATATAAATTAAAGTAAATGGTGTATAATAATATTTCAAGTTAATATTGGTAGTAGTTTAGTAACAGGTGAAATAGGATTATTAACAGTTCTACAGGACCAGCTCCTCCATGGCTGTAGTTCTGTTTGGTCCGTGGGGCTCCGCCCACTTTCCTCTGAATTTCTTCAGACATCCACAGAACCAGGAAACAATGTTCTCCTCCTCTGACCACTGCTCTGTCTTCTTTCACTCACTTTGGACTCACTTTTAAATGTTTTTTGTCAGATTTGCGCTAACGTGACCAGCCGCTCGCCAGCTTAAAAAAATGGCTGCTTTTCATTTTTGGAGGACCGCCGATAGCCCCGCCTACCACCCGCCCACTTCAGAGCTGAGCTGTAGCCCAGAAGCTATGTGGGGCCAGCGTAGCTCTGGTTTTTAGCTCCGAGAGCTGGAGCTAAGTTGGTGGAAACAGAATGGCTCGGAGCCAAAACACGAGCTAGCTCCAAGTTAGCTCCAGCTCCTGCCTGGTGGAAAAGCCCTATGAGAGAGTGGGATCAGTCCTCCACAGGAGTGGTGCGTTGGGAGATCGGGCTGTCAGCGCGAGCTGTCAACGCAAGGAGTGTGCTCAGACACGGCGTGATCTGTGAAAGCGGCGTGTCTGCAGACGGGTCCCTACATAATGAAAGATTCCTTTTAACGCCCTTGGTGAGCGGAATGAGGTACGTTACACATCGTTTATTTGGCCCTTACTGCAGGTGAAGCGGGTTGAGTTGTCTTGTAAATAAGTTGTTGCATTTATTCACTTTGTTTATTTCTTAAATATGAATATTTAATTAAAGGTTACAATAATGTGGATTGACAATTACTTGTGTCTGATTTTACGGGATTAAAATGATTAAATAAAGTATGTTTATGAATTGTTTGCACTGTACAAAACTATAAAATCAAATAACATATTGTGTATTGTCTTGTAGTTTTCACGGTGCTCTGCTATGCTCAACATCAAATAAAAAGGGAGTCGAGACTCCAGCATCTTGTTCTTTCAACCCAAGGGCCGTTACAGAGAGTATGGTGGAAGGTATAGGACTGTGAACTGTGGATGGTGTTGAAACCAGTTCTGGACCAGAGCAGCACGGTGGAATGACACATTGTCCCAAATGACAATGTTTTGCGTCTGTTGTATTTGGTTCCTTGCTGTGACTCTGTTGTTCAATCAGTCTAAATATATGAGTATGCGAGGTGTATTGTAAGGGCCAATTTTGGCATGTTGGAGGAGGACCACATCCTGTGTAATGGCCACACAATGGGTGACGTAACCCCCACATTGCCCTAGGACATTGATTATAGGCCTGTGGCCCATGATGTTTCTGCCTCTCCGTCATGCTTTGGTGAGGTGGAACCCTGCCTTGTCTGTGTAGATAAATTCATGCTGGATTTCCCCAGCATCCATCTGAACTCTCTGAAATACAGTGAGAGACAAAATTTTGTAGTTCGAATAGATCCAGTATACAGTCAATGTACATGTCAAAAGGACATGTGTGCAGTATACAACATCACAGTGTTACAGTAAAGTCAACAATACATACTGTACCTCCACATACTCATGTTGCAACCGTTTGACCCTCTCTGAGTTCCACTCTAAAGACTTTCTATACAGTGGTTTCATTTGAACATGATTTCTTTTCAGGATGTGTGCCAGTGTTGACAGAGAGACCTGATGGACATGATTGAAAATGGCTTGGTCACCAATAATGTTGGCTTGAATTTCTCTGACCCTGATGGCATTATTGGCCAAAACCATGTTTATTCTCTGTCTCTTATTCTAGTGTGAAAATGCGCCCCCTTCGTCCTCACCGTTCTCGATCCTCAATCCTATGCTAAAAAAAACCACATGAAACCTACTGTAAAATGACACAGGAAGGGGTATCCAAAGTGCTGATACAATGCATGCAATAAGCAGCAGATTACTGTAATGTAGACTGATTAGTTTTTTTTACCTGTTTTCTTGTTGAAACATCCTAATGACAGATGCAACTGTATAATTGCTTAGATTTGGCTGAACTCTTAGTCCAGCTCTCCTTAGCGTCAATCCATGGTTCACGACATGGTCCACGAGTGTTTCATCAGAAAAATTTGTTCCTCTTCTTTACACGTTCTCCTCCTGCTTCAGGTCTTCCTCTTCCTCTATCTCCTTCTTCTCCTCTGTGGATTATTCTCACCCTCAATCTCACTTTTCTTCTGACTCCTTCCATTTTGGTAAGACAGGTGAACTTACCTGTTGCATTTTTATAGTGCTTGAACATGATTAGTGTGTCTCCAATTAAGCAGTCGTGTTTGAGCACCTGATGGCTGTGTTTACTGAATGGCTCACAAGGTGTGGTATTTTCACAGTCAGTGCTTTGGAATTGCAAGGAAGTGACTTCATGATATACTTCTGTGTTTAATATATGAGTGTGTTTAGTGTTTTGCCAATCACTGTGTATTGTTTTTCAAAAAGTGTGAGGACCATGTAAATTTTGAGGGTATCAACAGTGTCAGCCTCTCTACTGTTGAGCATGTCTTCAAGCGCAACAAACTGCGTTTGAAACAGCAGTACAGAGTGGCCTTTGATCACAACTCAGACAGAGTCAAAGAGCAAAGATTCCAGTATGTACAGATTGGTATATTGTATATACATACATATTCAATGTTGATTACTGTAAGTAGTGATTTACTGTAGTGGTCTAAATCACTTTTTCTGTATCACTTACACAAAAAACTATGTCTATTTCTACAGAGTTTTTCTACTGAATGCCATGAAAAGACCCCATGAATGAAGCTGGGATTAATCTTACCCAAAAAAAATGGGCAGGCCGTGACTTGATTGGCAGACGGGCCATTGTTGGTGTCCCTGGGCAGCGTGGCGGCAATGTCGCATTGTGTGCTGCCATCAGCAGTCATGGAGTAGTCCACCATCATGCCAACCTGGGGCCCAACAACACTCACTAGCTCCTCATTTTCCTCAATCACACACGAGATGCTATGTTAGGGCAGCAGGATGACCATCCCATCTATGTTGTTGTTTGGGACAATGTGAGTTTTCACAGAGCCCTCCAGATTAGAGAGTAGTTCAACATGAACCGAGGTTTGTAAATGTAAATGGACTTTATTTATATTATCTAGGTATATTTTTACATCCATCCATCCATCTTCTCCCGCTTAGCCGTTTCCGGGTCGCGGGGGCAGCATCCTCAGTAGGGAGGCCCAGACTTCCCTCTCCCCGGCCACTTCCTCCAGCTCTTCCGGGGGGACCCCGAGACGTTCCCAGGCCAGCCGAGAGACATAGTCTCTCCAGCATGTCCTGGGTCTTTCCCGGGGCCTCCTTCCGGAGGGACGTGCCCTGAACGCCTCACTAGGGAGGCGTCCAGGGGGCATCCTAATTAGGTGCCCGAGCCACCTCATCTGGCTCTTCTCGATGCGGAGGAGCAGCGACTCTACTTTGAGCCCCTCCCGAATGACTGAGCTTCTCATCCTATCTCTAAGGGAGAGCCCAGCCACCCTACGGAGGAAACTCATTTCGGCCGCTTGTACCCGTGATCTTGTTCTTTCGGTCATGACCCAAAGTTCATGACCATAGGTGAGGGTTGGAACGTAGACCGACCTGTAAATGGAGAGCTTTGCTTTTTGGCTCAGGTCCCTTTTCACAATGACGGACCGGTGCAGACTCCGCATCACTGCAGACGCCGCACCAATCCGCCTGTCGATCTCTCGCTCCATCCTTCCCTCACTCGTGAACAAGACCCCGAGGTACTTGAACTCCTCCATCTGGGGCAGAACCTCATCTCCAACCCGGAGAAGGCACTCCACCTTTTTCCGGTCGAGAACCATGGACTCGGATTTGGAGGTGCTGATTCTCATTCCAGCCGCTTCACACTCGGCTGCGAACCGATCCAGTGAGAGTTGAAGGTCACGGTATGTTGGAGCCAACAGGACCACATCATCTGCAAAAAGCAGTGATGCAAAACTGAGGCCCCCGAACCGGACCCCTCAACGCCCTGACTGCGCCTAGAAATTCTGTCCATAAAAGTTATGAACAGAATCGGTGACAAAGGGCAGCCCTGGCGGAGTCCAACCCTCACCGGAAATAATTTTGACTTACTGCCGGCAATGCGGACCAGACTCTGACTCCGGTCATACAGGGAACGAACAGCTCCTATCAGGAGGTTCAATACCCCATACTCCCGGAGGACCCCCCACAGGAATCCCCTAGGGACACGGCCAAATGCCTCTTCCAGGTCCACAAAACACATGTGGACTGGTTGGGCAAATTCCCATGACCCCTCAAGGACCCTGCTGAGTGTGTAGAGCTGGTCCACAGTTCCAGTTCCACGGTCAGGATGAAAACCACATTGCTCCTCCTGAATCCGAGGTTCAACTATCCGGCGGACCCTCCTCTCCAGTACCCCTGAATAGACCTTACCGGGGAGGCTGAGGATTGTGATCCCTCTATAATTGGAACACACCCTCCGGTCCCCCTTCTTAAAAAGGGGGACCACTACCCCGGTCTGCCAATCCAGAGGCACTGCCCCCGATGTCCACGCGATGTTGCAGAGTCGTGTCAGCCATGACAGCCCCACAACATCCAGGGCCTTGAGGAACTCCGGGCGGATCTCATCCACCCCCGGGGCCCTGCCACCGAGGAGCTTTTTAACCACCTCAGCAACCTCAGCCCCAGAGATAGGAGAGCCCACTCTCGGGTCCCCGGGCCCTGCTTCCTGATTGGAAGGCGTGTCGGTGGGATTAAGGAGGTCTTCGAAGTATTCCCCCCACCGATCCACAACGTCTCGAGTCGAGGTCAGCAGCGCACCATCCGCACCATACATAGTGTTGACGGTGCACTGCTTCCCCCTCCTGAGACGCCGGATGGTGATCCAGAATCTCTTCGAAGCCGTCCGGAAGTCGTTCTCCATGGCCTCACCAAACTCCTCCCATGTCCGGGCTTTTGCCTTGGCGACCGCCGTGGCTGCACTCCGCTTGGCCCGTTGGCACCTGTCTGCTGCCTCTGTAGTCCCACAGGCCAAAAAGGCCCGGTAGGACTCCTTCTTCAGCTTGACGGCATCCCTCACCCCCGGTGTCCACCAACGGGTTCGGGTATTGCCGCCACGACAGGCACTGACTACCTTGCGGCCACAGCACCGATCAGCTGCCTCAGCAACAGAGGCACGGAACATGGCCCACTCGGACTCAATGTCCCCCGCCGCCTTATATTTATAATAATAATTAGCCTTTATTGTCATATACATACAGGTACATATGTACATGAAATTTGTTCTCTGCATTTCACCCATCCCTAAGGAGCAGTGGGCGTCTATGGTGTGGCACCCGGGGAGCAGTTGGGGGTTAAGGAACTTGCTCAACATCTCACAGTGTTGGCCCAGGTGAGACTCGAACCTGCAACCCTCCAATTACAAGCCCGCTGATTGTTGCTTGGATTTACTTGTTCCCATTTGGACAGACTCGGTTCTGTCAGATAGGTAGGACTAGAACCACTGTAAAGCCATACCTGACAGTCCAGTGGTGGTGTGGAGATGATCCAGGAGGATGGTTTGGTCCACTGTATCAAAAGCCGCTGTCAGGTCGAGGAAGAGGAGCAAAGATGGTGATCCCGCATCAGCTTCCATTAGCAAGTAATTTGTCACCCTGAGCAATGCTGACTCTGTGTGTGGGCAGAGCAAAAGCCTGACTGTAACTTCTCAAACAAGTTGTTGTTCTTGAGGTGGTTCTAGAGCTGGCTGGAAACTACCTTCTCCAAGACCTTAGGTGAGGTTGGAGATTGGCCTGTAATTAGCAAGCACATTCGGGTCAAGTGTGGGCTTCTGGAGACTGGGTTGTATGACAGCAGCCTTGAGAGAAGATGGAACATGGCCATGGAAGATTGATATGTTTACACTCTGGGTAATAACTGGATTGACTGGAGGTACAGTTGGCTTGATCAGCGCAGTTGGGATACGGTCCATTGTGCAGTTGGATGATTTTATTCCTGCAATGATTTGTTCAACATACGCTTGCTGAACCTCTGTAAAGCAGTGGAGGGCAGGCGCAGTGCTGACCAAGGCAGCGGACACAATAGGAAATGTAGCGCTTGAACCAGCCAGGGAAGAGCAGATGCTGTTGATTTTAGATCTAAAAAGGTCAATAAAGAGATCACATCGCTCCTCCGAACACTGCCAATGGAGTAATAACCAGGTCTAATGTGTGGCCTCTGAAGTGTGTGGGGGTCTTCACATGCTGCTGGAGGCAAAGACAGTCAAGCAGGCTCAGAAACTCTGCAGCAGTATGACAGGAGGGGTTATCAACATGTATGTTTTCATTACCAAAAATAATGATATTGGTTGACATGGAACATAGTGTTGGAAGTAAGTCCTGTATTTTTGGAAAAAAATAAGTATGAGGTTTGGGAAGGTGGTATATCAGAAACACCGTCATGGAATATGGAGGCTTGCATCATCATCTCATCATTCCATGGATGAAAGATTTGGCAGGGGCAGGAGAGAGACATTCAGCGTTTTGCAGGCACTTCGTTGGATGTACTGTGGCCGGCGTTCAAGCCCAAGCTGCTTTATGGCTGGGATACAAGTTGGAGGATAAGCCTGATTTTTTTTCTGAGCAGTTGGGAGATTTCAGCATTTTGTCTGTTCACCGTGAGAGTAGTCCAACGCTTCAGACTTCAGGTAGCAGGTAAGTTTCACAGTCCGTCAGACGTCCAGTAACAAAAAGTTCCAAAAACACAAGGCTTCGATTTTACAAGATTAAAAATAGCTCTATTCTTGAAGTAAAGAGTAATGTAAGCATTAAAATCCTTCAGAAATGCAAGGGCAGGAGCGGAGAAGTGGCGAATAATCAACGCCAGCGTCCTCTCCGTGCCAAGCACATTATAACCACCAAGGTCCCAAAACGCTTCACAATATCAGCTCATTCACCCATTCACATGCTTGGCACTAATCAGCTATTGAGGCAACTTAAGGTTCAGTGTCTATACAAGGACACTTCTACACATAGACCAGTCTAGTACTGGGATCAAACCCACAACCTCACGATCAGAAGACGACCCTTCTACCACCTGAGCAGCTAACTAGCATGATAGCGGTTAACTAGCTTGATAACAGCTAACTAGCTAACACTTCTTTGAACAGTAGCGACACCCCTCCCCCACACTGTCTGCTCCCACCACGATTACGCTGACCAGGTGAAAAGGCTGGTGAAACTCCACGCGGGCAGAGCTGCAGAACCTGATGGCGTCATCCCCAGAGTACTGAAGGCTTGTGCCTCCCAGCTCTGTGGAATATTCTAGCACATCTTCACCATGAGCCTGAGTCTGCAGAGGGTCCATGTGCTGTGGAAGACCTCCTGCCTGGTTCCTGTTCCAAAGACATCACGTCCCAGCAGCTCCAAGGATTACAGACCGGTTACGTTGACCTCCCACATCATGAAGACCCTGGAGAGACTTATCCTGGTGCAGCTCTGACCATCTATCAGACCACACCTGGACCCACTACAGTTTGCCTACCAGCCCAAGGTTGGAGATGAGGATGCCATCACCTTCATGTTCAACCGTGTCTTCTTTCACCTGGATGTGATGGTGAGCACTGCGAGAGTCATGTTCTTTGACTTTTCCAGTGTTTTAACACCATCCGTCTGGTTCTACTGAGTGAGAAGCTGACAGAGATGCAGATGGACTCCTCCATTGTGTCCTGGATTGTGGACTACTTAACTGGCAGACCACAGTATGTACGTCTGAGACACTGTGTGTCTGACAAAGTGTGGGGATTAAACTGGACTCTCTGACAGTGGTGACAGAGAGGAGGAGCCTGTCCAAGATGAAGGTCATCTTGGACAATGAGTCCCACCCACTCCATTATGTGCTGGTCAGTCACAGAAGCACCTTCAGCACCTTTAGAACCTTCAGCACCTTTAGAACCTTCAGCACCAGGCTGATCCAACCACGGTGCTCCACAGAACGTCACAGGAAATCAACAGTCAACAGTTGACTAGCATGATAGCAGCTAACCAGCATGATAGCAGTTGACAAGCATGATAGCAGCAAACTAGCATGATAGCACTAAACTAGCGTGATAGCAGCTAACTGGCATGATAACAGTTGACAAGCATGATAGCAGCTAACTAGCATGATAGCAGTAAACTAGCGTGATAGCAGCTAACTGGCATGATAACAGTTGACAAGCATGATAGCAGCTAACTAGCATGATAGCAGTAAACTAGCATGATAGCAGCTAACTAGCATGATAGCAGTGCGACTAACCCCAACCTTCACAGACCTGTAACTATCACCAACACTGAAGAAACATTTAAACTAGGGATGTTTTGATCAGGTTTTATGCTGCCGATCACCGATACCGATCACAGAGCTGCCAAGCCCCACCCTTTGACTGTGACAGTCACGCAATTTGACGTATTCGCACACCACATGCCACACTTGACATTTCTCATGCTTATATTTCCCCATTCAATAGTCTATTTTCAGATTGTCAGAGCGCTGCCTCTACTGTCCTCCTGGCTTCTTACTGCACAGTCTGCACTCACTGCATGATACTTACTTGAAAACAAACCAACCTGGCAACCAAACTCCACAGCTGCTGAATGATGAGTGTTTGTCTGTCACTGGTGACGTACGGGGATATGATAGGCTGTTTCCACACGCTGGCTACACCCATCTGTTTGCTGATTGGCTGTTGGTGTGTTTCTGTGGCTGAAGCACAGACATGAATACATGCTGAATGAAGACAGCTACAATTCTATAGAATTATGGTTCCAAACAAACAAACAAGCTAAAGTTGTCTCACACAGACACACACATCGTCACAAACACTAGACAACACACACACCATGGCTGAAGCACCAGACCAGAGCGGAGAGTTTACCTCAGCGTGGATCATCAGTGACATCACTAATTTAGCTCAAAAAAACAAACTCCAAAAGTCACATTTAGACCTATTTTGTCTTTAAAAAAGGTAGAGACGGTAAAGAGGAGCTTTCATCAAGCTCTAGGAGCCAAAGGAGGAACACATCTAACCTCATAAAACACATTTATGTATATCTAATACCAGATTAATACGCCCTGTTTATGTTTTCATTGGATAATATTAGTTAAAGGATGTTTCAGTATAAAACACCTACAAAATACATTAAAATATAGTTTTCACAGGGAATCACTTCCTGTTTATTGTATTTTATCCTCTATGGTTTATTATGTTGGAGAAGAAACATTATTATCAATTAGATTTTTTAAAAAGACAGTGGATTTATTATCATAAGTTGATTATTTATATAATTAAATGTACAAAGGAAACTGAATGATTATTTAATTTCAACCATATAAATTCTAACTTTTATTAGTTGTTTATTGTTTATATGTTTTTGTACATGTACTGTTATCATGCACCAAACAACACTATAAGTAATGAATAAGTATTTATAACTTCTATCATAGTGGGGCCACAATAATGGATTTGTTTGATCAGAGGGTCACATGATCAACATTCATGTCAGCATTAGAACAATGAGTGATCTGAGCATTAATACAGGAAAGAACAAAGAGTTTTTATAGTAATTTTATGTCTTTCTGTCATTCTGTGTACGTTTGTTGTTGTCTTACTCATTGTCAGACATTTTGTTTATTGCTGTAGTCTTTTTGTGTATTTTTCCTGTAAAATATGTTTATTTGCAGTCATGTTGTGTATTTGTGCTGCCATTTTGCACTTTCGGAGTCATTTTTGTGTATTTCTATCCTTTTGTTTACTTTAGTTGTCATTTTTTGTAATGTTGTATATTTTTCTGAGTAATTTTGTTTATTACTGTTATTTTTTGCTCATTTTTGTTGTAGTTTTGAGTGTTTTTGGAGTATTTTCTGTTTTTTTTCTCTTGTCTTTTACTGTATTTTCCTGCAATGTTGTAATTCTTTGTAATTTTTTATGTTATCTTGCTCTTGTTTTGTGTATTTTTTTGTCATTTTGTACATTTACTTTGGGCGCTGCATGACATTAGACCAAGGGCCGCATTTGGCCCCTGAGCCACCAGTTGCTTATTACTGCACTAGTACATGTTGTATTAATTATGAAACACACCAATAATTATCTAATGGGTTTAAACCGTTTATTAATGTTAATGTCAAATGTATTAAGCAATGGAGTGTAGTTGTGGAATATGTCACAACAGAATTAACTAACGTTAAATTCAGAAAATGGCAATTAAATAGTTTTTTTAATATTGTACTTAATATATTGCAAATTTTAGGTACTTTTATATATATATAGTAATTTTTCACAAACCACAACTTAAGTGGTGTAAATAAATGTTTTTAGGCTTGAAGAAAATAGTGTATTTTGTCTTATTGTACTTTTTAGAGTGTTCCAGATTACTTAATTTGTGTTAAAATGATCCAGGTCGAACACTGAGATCCTCCAATAAAATGACTCTGGTGGTGCCAATAGCTAAGTGTAAAACCAGAGGAGACCGAGTCTCTGGAACAGCCTTCAGCTGAACGTCATAATGGTCCAGTCCGTTCATGTTTTTAAGTCATTGTTGAAAACCCATCTTTTTGCCTTGGCTTTCAACACAAGTTGAGCAGATCTTATGTATTTTATTATTATTGTTTTATGTTGTATATTTTGTGACTGTTTTTACATTGTATTTTATAATGTTTGCTGTACAGCACTTTGGGCAGTTGTAGCTGTTTTGAAATGTGTTATATAAATAAACCTGACATTGACATTAAAATCAAAAACATTCTCTGGGATAGGGTCCCCCCAGACCCCCCTACAGTGGCTTTTCTTGTCACATTTTTCATGTCGGTGTTTGCATGTCTGTGATTAAAACTAGCATTAGGAGGCCACAGTGCAGGGAGAGCTGCTGGCATGGAGGTGATGACATCATTCTTTAGGTAGAAATCAACGTTAAAACAGGACAAAGTCATGTTAAAAAAGGACACTAAAGTCTCACTCTGGCCCTGTTGGTCACATGGATTGGCTGTAAATGTTTCAATGTAGTTATGAGTGCTACCAGCTAGATGGTGTGGGAAAAAATGAACCCTAAACATCACCTAATTTAGACAAAAGCATGTTTTTACTTTTTCCAAGATAAAAAATACAAAAACAATGCAGCAAATACTTAAAATGACCTGCTATCAGTAACACAATGTTTAACAGATTGTAAACATTAAGGCTGTCAACAGGTTAAATAGTGCAGGAAATCAAATAGATAAAAGGCAAGATTAAGGATGTCCCGATCACGTGATCGGAAATCGGGCTCAATCATGTGGTTTCGGACTCGATAAGAATCTGACGTTATATCCAAATCAGGACTCTGATATATACGTATATTTATTATCATTATAGGGCTGGGCGGTTTACCGGTTCATATATATTTTCTTTATGATATACATGTTTAATAAACCACTGTACCGGTATATTGATTACACAACGTTCAGAACGCTACGCTGCACCGCGTCAGACCAGAGCCTGTGAAGGTAAACAGTAGCGCTGTGGTTACCATGGTTACGGTGTAAATGGATCAGAAAGCTCTGACGCTGCAGAACTAGTAGAACATGATGACACAGCAGAAGTTGTTTCAAAAAGAGGAGGAGCCTGTCTGTTGTTTGGATGCAGAGTTCGACACAAGTTCTCACACGTTTGTGAATAAAAGAGTTCAACACAGTCACGCGGAAAGTCCCGCCCCCTCAGTCAAAATGTCGTGTTTTAATTTTTTATATATTGTTTTCAGTCTATGATGTGTCAAAACAAGCCAAAAATAAACGCCACTGACTCTAATGAACAATTATGGAATTAAAAATTCCGAGTTTCCAGTGGTCTTTGAAGCCATCACGCACCTGCTACGTTATGTCGTCAGCGCATCATCCCGTAGAAAGCGTTAGCATGTAGCTAGCAGCTAGCAGCTAGCAGCTATCTTTGTGTCTATTCTGTGTGGAATGGCTGCAGTGAACGTAATATGAAATACATCACAACTTTGTGAGAAACTACTACTGGATTTAACAAACATAGACATAGTTGAGGATCGGTTAAACGGACCAGAACGAGGAGAAAATGACTGAGTCATTGTGTTACAAAGGAAATCCAGAACTTAATGACGTTCAAACATGAACTGTGATTTTCAGAACATCACTGTTATGAATTCTCCACGTTGAAGAACGTATTTACTGAAAACATCGCAACATGTTACATATAAACTCTGCTGAAGGTAAGAGCTGCTTATTTTCTCATCTGTAATGTTGACGATGCTACTGTTTGTTATTAATGTGGTTATTGATCAAACACTGTTACACATCACGTGTTAGATTGATCTGTTTTTATGTGGTTACCGGACTTGGTTCTTGCTTCTGATTGGCTGTTGGCGGTTAATCAAGTGTTTGTTTCTTAATGTTCGGGTTTGAATGGACGTTATATTTACTTGTGGCAGTGTGTTATTATAACTTATTATCATGTTTATATGTGGCTTATATAAAACATTTGGTCTGCATAAGTTTTATCATACTATGCATATACGTCATCAACCCCCCCCCTCCCCCCCCACTGAGCTGGTGGCGGGAATGGAACATAAATCTCTACAACATTTGTTCTGTTTGGAAGAGACCAAAGTATTGTTAGCCTATCTGCTAACTAGCCTGATGCTCGTGTGTGTGTGTGTGTGTGTGTGTGTGTGTGTGTGCACTGTTTGTCTGCTCTGCACAAGTGTTCGTTTGCGCGTGCATGCGTGATTGTGTGCGCGAGCGTGTGTGAGTGAATAGACCATCCTAAGTCAATCTACTGCAGTATGTCTATATCAAACACCTACAGCAGCACGTGCAGGTGTGTTCTAAATCAGTGATTCTCAACTGGTGGGTCGGGACCGAAAAGTGGGTCGTGAACAGCTGGTCAAAAGTTAACAAATCCTTAATGTCTCTCATGTTGGACTTGTCTTTTATTTTAAAATAACCTTTTATTTTGATAAGCATGCTGTAAAATGCATGGAAAAATATATGGATTTATGTTTTAAAAAACATAAATATGTGTATGTTTTCAACAGCTATTTTAGAAAAACTAAATTGAATTGGTTGAATTCTAAAATAGATAAATAAATAAATGGTTGTGATTTATTGACCATGGAAAAATGACCAGATGTTCTAAATCAACCTCTGTCTACAGACCTCACACACTTTATTTAATAAACAGCTCATACTTTACATGCTCTAAACCTGCAATGCCATCAAAATTAGTTGTCATACTTTTCATTTTTAATCTGTGAAACTAAATCAGGAGATTAAACTTTAAGAGTTCCTAAAAGCTCATTACTGGCCTTATTTTACAGCACTGTAACACTTATGTTCTTATTTGTTAACATGCCTGTTGGTATTTTAAGATGAGGCACTATTTATTTTTATATTAGACATTTTATTTAATATTATTTAATCTTGTACTAAAGTCTAAAGTTAATTTTCTTTTAGTTTATTGCTTGATTGATCAAACTAGTGTTCTGTTTAGGGTTGAATATTAAAATAAGGTGAATAAAATAAATAAGGAACATCCTGGATCTGTTTTTTTGCTCTTATTTATATTTTTAATGTATTATAGAATTATCAGATGAGGACTCAGTATCGGCCAATTCTCAAAATCAAAGGACTCGGACTCGGGGCCAAAAAACCCTGATGGGACCTTCCTAGTCAGTATACATACCCAAACCCAATGCTCAACACTGTGTCTAAATTAGTCACATATACAACTATTTTTTCTAGTGTGTGCGAGTGAAAATCTTAACTGGTCGCACCCATGCGAGTACGTATAGAGTGACGTTATTTTATACGGAGCGGCTGAACCCTTCATCACGTCCCACAGAGTGCACCTCTCTCTCTCTCTCTCTCTACTGTAAAAGCGTCTATAAACAAACACTGTAAATAGGTTGACAGAGGATTTCAAAGTGGAGGCTGGTTTGACATCAGTGCTGCTGGTGAAGAGACGGGTAATGTAACGGTGAATGAGCAGAATATAAATACCAATGTGCTCCTTTGGAGTGCATGCAGTCCGTGAACAGAGTCAGACATAACGAGTCGATCACTGAGTTCACGCTCACATTGAGAGCAGCAGTAAAAATGTAGAACGTACTGAGCTCAGCGATAGATCGTACACACTCATCAGAACCATCATGGAGGGACCAGAACTGATGGACTATGATACCAGGACAGATGTTCAGCTGTGGTTTGCCTGTGCAATGTGAAGTAAAGGGGGAGGGGAACACTACTCTGCACACCGAGCCTCTGCTGGCTGCGAAGTATGAGCTACAGGTGATCGTTTTTTGTGATCTGTAATAAAAGGCATTGATCAGCGAACGCCGATCACATAGTTTTCCACGGAGATCGGCCGATAAGGATCAGTGGCCGATCGATCGGATGGATCAATGTTTGACTGTAAACATAGACTTACAAATTATTACTAAATACATTTTACATTTTCACCTAAAGAGTAACTAAACCCCAAACCCACTCTTTTCTGCTGAATACATATGTATTTGAGCATTAACTCGCTCAATGCCATTGATGTAAATATATATAGGTCAATTGTGTTTTTCAACGGTGTTGCTAGGAGACGGTGTGACAAAGCTTTCCCATGAATGTCAGGCTTGTACTATGATGTAGTGACCATCTGGTGCCATGTAGGTGGCAGCAGTGCACCTTTGGATGAGAGATTAGCCGTGATGTGCGCCATCAGCGAGGAGGGAAAAACCAGGGAAGAGGCAGAAAATGGCGCTACGAGAACTGATGAGCAGTCCATGTGTGGACCTAAGTGGACTATTGAGAGTGTTGCGATCGTGAGAGAAGACGATCGACAACCTGGGCCAAAAGCTTTGACTCGGCATGTCGGGAATAGGAGGAAGTTGCATGTGTGGAGAGTGAGGGGGTGGGGGGGTGGGGGGGTGACTTGGAGGAAGGCCAAAACACCGTAAGGAAACCACAAAACTCTGACCTAGACAGTCAAATAATAATGTTGCCATCAAAAGCCTGATCTCAGTGTTGTTTTTCTTTTATTGAAGGAAACTAATGTTGAGGTGTCGTAAAGCAAAAAAAAAAAAATTTCAAAGTCACTGACAGGTTTTTTCAGAAAATGTCTTTTTTCTCAGCTTTTTCTTCAGAAACTGGCGTTTTGTGTGAAACTACCTCTATTCAACTGCTGATTACGGAAGAACGAAACAAGCTAGAAACAAAAAAAACATTTTTAATGAGGGTTAGGGTTAATCCTAACCTTAAATAGAGTCTGATCTTTTAGAATCTGGTTTCAGAGTTTAGATTGTCATAGTTCAAAATATTCTGCGTCTTTAAAAATCAGTAAAAATGTTCTAAAATGGCTGGCAGTGAATGAGTTAAGCAGTGCTGTTAATTGATCCTAGTCCAATTCTTAACATTTTAGTAAAAGTATTTTAATTTAGTGTATTTAGTTCAAAGTCACTGTCCTCAGGGTTGAATGCTGATATTACAATAGAATATTTCTATTGGCTGAAACGGATCATTGTGACCATCTCGTGTCATTAATTGTCACTGTTGGCCCTGTAGAACCTCACAGACCATCACGGACCACCACAGAACATCATAAAATGGTTCATGAAAGTGATAAAAGTGATACTTGTCCTGATCATTAGCTGCTGCGTGCAGAGTTAGCCTGTGGTAAGATGGCCGCCCTAGTAGAGCCTCCTGTTTGTTTCTATGGTTCAACACTCGTCTAGTTAATGTTTGTTTACACTGTCATTACACTATCATTATTATTAATACTGCTGCTGGTATTCTCAGTGATCATTCATCCAACCATCCATCCATCCATCCAACATCTATCCATGGTTGTGTGCTTATGATGGTAATCTGAGCCTGTGGGTGGAGTCATCCCATAATGTTCAGTGTCTAAGTTTGCAGGTGCTCAAACACACGAGGCTGCAGTTAATAACACAAGCACGTTCCATCACATGCTCACTCTGAGTTAGCATACTGCAGATAGAGCAGTGCACGAGGATAGTGCACGAGGCTCAAATAAACAAAGCATCAGCTGCACATGCACGCTCCTCAACCACCGCTACAGCTACCAACATCAGAGATCGACTGCATCTCACACACACACACACACACACACACACACACACACACACACACACACACACACACACACACACACACACACACTCTCTCTCTCTGAGGTATCTCTGTTTTTAGAGATCACTGCAGGTAAATAATGCACGACTCGGCTGCAGGATGTTCACAGACACCATGACACACAATCAGACACAAACACACACTCATCTTTCTGTGAGATGAATAAATGTAAAAAACAGCAGCAGAAAATGAAGCAGAGATGTCTCACCTGTCTGCAGGTGTGTGTCCTCTCTGAGCAAGTGTGTGTGTTTGCGTGTGTGACTATAAATGTGTGTGTGTGTGTGTGTGTGTGTGAGGCTCAGAGCTCAAACTTGGTCCTCTCCAGTGCTGATGCTCCTCCTCCTCCTCTTTTCTCACATCTCTGCTCTTTTCCTGCTCTCACTCACTGTTTATGTTCCTCCTCCATCTGCCACACACACACACACACACACACACACACACACACACACACACACACACACACACACACACACACACACACACACACACACACACACACACAGTGGAGGGAGGATCTGCCATAGAAACCACAGATCTTTCCTGTGAGCTGTCACTGACACCAGTTTCCTCCTCATTGTTATAGTGTCTGTGTGTGAGTGTGTGTGTGTGTGTGTGTGTGTGTGTGTGTTACATTACAATGGCAGGATTGTTTCACACTCACAGCTCTAAATAAATCTCACCCATTGTTTGACTCTGTTTCCAATATTTCAGTTTAATGTTTAAAGGCGGTAATCATGTTAAAATCACTTTTTCAAGCTTTATATCATGTTAGTGTCTCATTCTCTCCTGAAAAACATACGTCCACTGTTGCTCAGATTGATTCACGTATTTTTGAGTAATTAAATTTGCTAGAACCCATTTTTCTGCTGAAATGCTCGAGGGAACGAGGCTCTGCCTTGAAGACGAGGCCCCTCCCCCCTCCTATGTTTTCTTCCTGAGTTCAACCCACAGCACCCGCCTCCGCAGATTTAACTTTTAATTTACTTATTTTAAATAGTTTTGTAAGAAATCCATGGCTTATGTTGTCTGTACTCATTAATGTACAGATTGAAATAAAAAATATAAATAAAATAAAAATTAATATAAAACCTGCACCCCTCCCCCACTTCCAGCTCCGTCAAAACAGCTGCAGTCACAGCAAACATCTGATAGATAACTGTGTGTGGATTGGTTTACTCTGCTCATCGTAGCAGCTGCTGCCTTTAGTTTTTGAAAATGCCTTCAGCGAGAAAATGTATTTTTGGATGTGAAGAAAACAACCCTCTTTTGGATTAAATAATTGGTCAACAATGGTTGGAGTTTATCTTATGAAGCGGTCCTTGTCCCAAAAAGATCAATGTTTGTTCCAGACACTTTTCAGATGACTGCTTTAAAACAAGAGCTTATTATTAGTGGATTAATAAATACACTGACACTAAAAAACAATACGATCCCTACTCGTAAAGAGGACTACTTCTTCAGAGCCAGCAGCACGGGTCAGCGTCTGTGTGTGTGTGCGTGTGTGTGTGCGTGCGTGCGCGAGCCAGTGACGGGGAGAGATCACTTCTCCTCTGACCGTACGTTAGCGTTCGTCACTTTCATAACCATTAAAAATGTAGAAAGTATCCAAATACAGCCACAGAAAAACAGAAGTAAACAACATCCATGTGTGTTTGTATGAGTACTGAAGGGGGCGTGTTCATGGGCGTGTCAGACAAGATTGGAGTTTCTTAAAGAGACAGAGGCGAAATCGAAGCATCATGACCCGTGTGCTACAGAGGGAAATTTATTATGTTTATTTGCTGCATTCCCCCCCCCCCCCAAAAAAATGGGTATCATAGTTATTTGAATATGCTATAGAATGCTAAACATGTAGCAGCTAGCACCTCAATGCTAAACATGTAGCAGCTAGCATCTCAAAGCTAAGCATGTAGCAGCTAGCATCTCAGTGCTAAGCATGTAGCAGCTAGCACCTCAATGGTAAACATGTAGCAGCGAGCACCTCAATGCTAAACATGTAGCAGCGAGCACCTCAATGCTAAACATGTAGCAGCTAGCACCTCAATGCTAAACATGTAGCAGCTAGTGCCTCAATGCTAACATGTAGCAGCTAGTGCCTCAATGCTAACATGTAGCAGCTAGTGCCTCAATGCTAACATGTAGCAGCTAGCACCTCAATTCTAACGTGTAGCAGTGAGCGCCTCAGTTCTAACGTGTAGCAGTTAGCGCCTCAATTCTAACGTGTAGCAGTTAGCGCCTCAATTCTAACGTGTAGCAGTTAGCGCCTCAATACTAACGTGTAGCAGTTAGCGCCTCAATTCTAACGTGTAGCAGCTAGCACCTCAACGCTAATATCTAGCAGTTAGCGCCTTGATGCTAAACATGTAGCAGCCACCATCTCAATGCTAAACATGTAGCAGCTACCACCTCAATGCTAAACATGTAGCAGCTACCACCTCAATGCTAAACAGGTAGCAGCTAGCGCCTCAATGCTAACCATGTAGCAGCTAGCGCCTCAATACTTACATGTAGCAGTTAGTGCCTCAATTCTAACATGTAGCAGTTAGCGCCTCAATACTAAACATGTAGCAGTTAGCACCTCAATACTAAACATGTAGCAGCTAGCGCCTCAATACTAAACATGTAGCCCCTAGCACCTCAACGCTAATATGTAGCAGTTAGCGCCTCAATGCTAAACATGTAGCAGCCACCACCTCAATGCTAAACATGTAGCAGCTAGCACATCAATGCTAAACATGTAGCAGCTATGACCTCAATGCTAACCATGTAGCAGCTAGCATCTCAATGCTAAACATGTAGCAGCTAGTATTTTAATGCTAACCATATAGCAGCTAGCACCTCAATGGTAAACATGTAGCAGCTAACATCTCAATACAACCATGTAGCAGCTAGCACCTGAATTCTAACATGTAGCAGCTAGCACTTGAATTCTAACATGTAGCAGCTAGCACTTGAATTCTAACATGTAGCAGCTAGCACTTGAATTCTAACATGTAGCAGCTAGCAGGGACACCAGTTCGAGTGGGAGCAGACAATGTCCATTTCTCATTTCAAGTATATATACTCCGTACTTGTCAACAACTGGGTACGTACTCATGGGAGCAAACAAGTTGGAGAACGGACTTGCGGAGTGCGCAACGCGAACTTTGCATATTTGTCGTTTTGGGGCAAAGCAAACTTCCTGACATTGTTGTGCGCAACAGTTTGGAGTATGTGCGCTGCACTGTAAACATCAAAGAAAATAATATGCATCATTGAGAGTTTGTAAACCAATAAAACATTTGGTGATAAATTAAAAACACAATTCATTAAAATTTTATGTATAACAATAAGAAATTATTTTATATCAAAATAATGTATTTGAATTCTTACTTAATAATTAGATTTTTTAGGTATTGAATTCATAATAATTGTTTTAAAAAATGACAATAACAATAAGCTAAAAAATTAATAAATAAATACATTTGGATAGATTTTGGAAATAATTTAGGCCCACTAACAACAAGAATATTATTAATAATATGGATAATAATGATAACAAAAAAATAAAAGTAATTCTACTTTTTGAATAAGGTATTTTAATTCTCCATAATTACAAGTTTTCAATAGTATATTTTGTCCTGAAAATTTTCTTTAGGACAAAACAGAATATGCACTACTTGAAATTAAACTCCTAATTCAATGCAATATTATTATTATTATTATGTTCAATATACTGGTCAATGTATTTTTTGTAACTTACACAAGTGCGGCTTATCCTCCTCAGTCGTCATCTTTAAAATCATGCACTTGTTCGAAGTGAATGCTGGGAAATATGGCTGGCGGAGTACGCACAAGTCTCCTCTGATGCGTTTAAAACGGCCAGCCAGTTCTCACCCGGGGATTTACAGACGACTTGCTGAAAAGCAGGCTTTGAATTGGAACAGGACTTGGGCTGCGCGTGATGACTTTTCACGAGTCCACGAGAACACGTCTGCACAAGTACACAGATTGAGAAATGGCAAGATGACAGAGTTCAGAGCCACAATGAATAAGTCCATGAGTGACAAATAAACAAAGTCAGTGGATAAATGATTATAGTGGACGTTTTATTATTGTTATTATTAGTGGAGAAAGTTGACTAAAAATCTAACTCATCAAACACTAAACTTTGTGAACAATGCAATCTGAGGCAGCTTCTCCCTGTCTCACTTTCATCAGACGCTGTGTGTGTGTGTGTGTGTGTGTGTGTGTGCGTGCACTTCGTCCCCGGAGTCTGGATCCATTTTCACCCAGAGAGACGGAGACACCTGAAGAAGGTGTGAGAGACGCCATCATCATCATCACACACATTTAATCATCCTCACACATGTTTAATACCACAGTGAAAATATTGATAGTAATGCATTCATTTAATCAGGATGATCCACTTCATTTAAATCCACCACACAAATAATAATAATTATTATTATGGTGTGTGTGCAGTCTATAGTTTGACATACCTTAGCTAACGTGTTGTTGCTAAGATACCATTCCTCTTCATCTTTACCCCTCCTACACACACACTGTGTCTATGAGCTCCCTCCTGACTACACACACACACACACAGCTCCCCTGCCTCGAAGGTCGATTTGGATGAAGGTGTGTTTTTCTTCTTCCTCCCACTCGTTTGAAGAGACAATGGTCACATGACACAATAGCTACACACACACACACTGTTCAGTCAGGATCACTTCAGTCAATTAGCTTTGTAACGATTCACCTGTCTTTTCCAAGGCAATAAAGCTACAACACACTTTCAGGTAACGGACGGATCGGTCTACCAGCAGGGATGAATGCCAACACACACATTAACACATAAAAATAGCTTTGGCTTATAGGTATTAGCCTTGTATTTCAGCCAGTTTAAAGCACATCCCACCCAAACGCTCGAGCGTAAACCCATGTACAAACAAAAAACAAACACAAAACTACGCTCTATGGCGCGAGAAAACTATAGTTTATCAGTCCATCAAAAGTCCATGCACGCTGAAGTCCAACACCCTGACGCCTTGTTCCCACCGCAGGCTCGGTCCTACGGGGTAAAATGAACACACTTGTATCAACAGGTAGCTGGCTACGGGGCCATAGGCAGCCCGGTTACTCACAAACACCAAGCAGCAGCCCTCCCGTGCATCCGAAGTCGAACCAGATGATCCCAGCAGCTCCGCGAAGCCTTGTTCTACCCGTCAATGGATGATCGAGGCAACCCCAACGGTACAATCCACAAAGAGGTACGCTCCACGGTATTGCAGCTCTGAGCAGTGTCAAGTTGGCGTGTGACGTCACAACACTATGCGCCTGGCGCCCGCGACCTGATCACCTCATATAGGCGTGACATCTCCCATTCACAATTACAGCTCCATTAATAAAACAGTACTACGAAAGAAAATGACCAAAATTAAATGATTTTATATCCTCTGTGACCAGGTTCTGCGCAATAAATGACATTTAAAAAGGGTTGGCTCATCCCTGCTGGGTGACACACATGTAGGGACCTATGCGGTCCTTACATTCCCCGCCCCCAGCCAGCGGCTTATCGGGACCGAAGAAGGGCTTCATGTCGACTACGTTAATAGTGTCCACCTTCCCCTGTGCTGTCATCCAGCGAACTTGGTAGTTCACAGGGCCTAATTTCTTCTCTACTCTAGCAGGCCCTTTCCATCGAGGCGCAAGTTTAGCAGAGAACTTAACGGAAGCTTGGAAGCTTTGGACAGCGGGTGCGACCTAACCCAGACCAGACTACCAACGGCAAAGTGTACATCCCTGCGTCGTGCATTGTAGTATCTGGCTTGTCTAGTTTTGGACACGCCCACATGTTTTTCGACCTCCTCCCGCAACTGTGTGTGTGTTTGAAGGGTGAGATATGCAGATGTGTATGGCGCTGGAGCTCTGTGCACTAGTCTCTCGAGTGGCCCCTTCAGATCTCTTCCCAGGGTCAGCCTGGGAAGAGAGCTGAAGGGTTAGGTAGGGTAATGTGTTCTCTCGATGAGACCCCCCGGGGGAGTTCGAGGACTCCCCCAGTTAGATAGGGAATCAAAGGCAGGCACGGGCCGACGCTTGTTATTCGTGTTCCTCTCGTCTTTGTGTCACACATCAAAAGGTTTTGTAAATTTGTATCAGTGGGTGAGGTGTCCGTGCAGTGTTGTGACTGTATGACAGGTGTCAAAGTGAGAGGAGGATGGATGCATCCTGCCCACTTTGTGTCTGATTGGACAAACCCGTTGTAAATTGGAACTATGTGTGTGTAATGGAATGAGGGATCATAGAACTGTAGCTGAGGAACAGGAGCAGGAGCCTGTCTGGGCTTCACCACAACTGGGTCTGTGTGGACCTCGTCTCAGTTTCCAGTCTCCACCCCATTGCCTGTGGTGAGGAATGGGATGGAGATGGAAGTGGTTGGTGTGTTCTTGTTCGTTTTAGTCTGGGTTTTATTCTGGGTTTAGGTGTTAACCTTATCTTTAGAATTGTTGTATTTTGGGAGGAAAAGGGGGGGGGGGGTTGGTTTAGGATTTAGGTTCTGTAAGGGGGGGGCAGCCATTTTGTTTTCGGGGGCCATTTTGTTTTCGGAAGCCATTTTGTTGTTGTTTGGTTTTTAGGTTTAGGGTTGGGGTTAGGTATATGACCTTAAATTTGGTTAGGTTTAGGGTTAGTTTTAGATATAGAACCTTGAATTTGGCTAAGGAGTGGAGGCGGTAGCGGTTAGGTTTAGTGTAAAGGATCATGTCCAGTTGTAGAATAACCTTTTAAAGGATTTTTAGGGTTAGGGTTAGGTAGGGTAATGTGTTCTAGGGTTAGGGTTAGGGGTTAGGGGTTAGGTAGGGTAATGTGTTTTCTCGATGAGACCCCCCGGGGGAGTTCGAGGACTCCCCCAGTTAGATAGGGAATCAAAGGCAGGCACGGGCCGACGCATGTTATTCGTGTTCCTCTCGTCTTTGTGTCACACATCAAAAAGGTTTTGTGAATTTGTATCAGTGGGTGAGGTGTCCGTGCAGTGTTGTGACTGTATGACAGGCGTCAAGGTGGGAGGAGGATGGATGCATCCTGCCCACTTTGTGTCTGATTGGACAAACCCGTTGTAAATTGGAACTATGTGTGTGTAATGGAATGAGGGATCATAGAACTGTAGCTGAGGGACAGAAGCAGGAGCCTGTCTGGGCTTCACCACAACTGGGTCTGTGTGGACCTCGTCTCAGTTTCCAGTCTCCACCCCATTGCCTGTGGTGAGGAATGGGGTGGAGATGGAAGTGGTTGGTGTGTTCTTGTTCGTTTTATTGGGGGGGGCAGCCATTTTGTTTTCGGGGGCCATTTTGTTTTCAGAAGTCATTTTGTTGTTATTGTGGTTAGGGTTTGGGTTTTTAGGGTTAGGTTTAGGTAGGGTAATGTGTTTTCTCGATGAGACCCCCCGGGGGAGTTCGAGGACTCCCCCAGTTAGATAGGGAATCAAAGGCAGGCACTGGCCGACGCATGTTATTCGTGTTCCTCTCGTCATTGTGTCACACATCAAAAGGTTTTGTGAATTTGTATCAGTGGGTGAGGTGTCCGTGCAGTGTTGTGACTGTATGACAGGTGTCAAAGTGAGAGGAGGATGGATGCATCCTGCCCACTTTGTGTCTGATTGGACAAACCCGTTGTAACTTGGAAATATGTGTGTGTAATGGAATGAGGGATCATAGAACTGTAGCTGAGGGACAGAAGCAGGAGCCTGTCTGGGCTTCACCACAACCGGGTCTGTGTGGACCTCATCTCAGTTTCCAGTCTCCACCCCATTACCTGTGGTGAGGAATGGGGTGGAGATGGAAGTGGTTGGTGTGTTCTTGTTTGTTTTATTCTGGGTTTTATTCTAGGTTTAGGTGTTAACCTTATCTTTAGAATTGTTGTTAGGGTTAGGGTTAGGGTTAGGGTCAGGGTCAGGGTTAGGGTTAGGGTTAGGGTTAGGGTTAGGGTTTAGGGTTAGGGTTTAGGGTTAGGTAAAGGTAAGTGTGCAAGACCCCACTAAAAGTAAGGGTCTGCGGTGCACGGTCCATAATGGGTCAGGACTGGGTCCCCAAAACTCAAAAATCCGCCACCCGAAGGTGGCAGAGGGTCAAAAAATTAAGCTAATCGCTTTAAAAAAATAACAAGGTCATCTTGCGCAACGTTTCGGCACTTTTTTGCCTTCATCAGACGCCCCTGACCATGTGTGTGTATTAGCTGGTAAGTGTGTGTGGCTGGTTTGCCTTCAACACACTGTGTCCCATAGGACTCCCCTCTGTTGTTGCTTTCTAACCATCTTTCCCCTCTGGATGTTTTCCCTCTACTGCGGTCCAACCTTGTGTGTCTCCCCTTTTATAGTGTCACACTCTGTGCATGCAATCTTGCTTTCACTTTAGCTCCTCCTCTTTTTCTTTCCCCCAGCTACTTTTTCTTCTCTTTTCTCTTCCACAATTCCTTCCTTCTCCATCCTCCTTTCGCTTTCAGCTTTTCATCTTCTGTTTTTCGTCCCTTCCCCAGTTTTTCTTCTTTGGGCTATTGTACTTAAACTCAGCTTTTCTTCCTCTGCCCTCAGTCACAATTGTGCCTCGTTTTCTTTACCCCAAGGTCTTGTCCCTCCCTTTTTTGGGTTTATTTGGGGTACAAGGGGGCCTCATACACACGGACAAACTAAAAACCAAAGACACAGGCGAACCTGTGCTGAATGTCAGACAATAAAAGTGAACCTGTTCTGAGGTTAAACAAAAAACACAAGGGAACCTGTGCTTCGGCTAAGGATTTAGGGTTAAAGTTAGATTCTGTTAAGTATTTCAAACAAGAAGTAGCAAAAAGGTCAAATTTAGAATTAAAATTTAGAATGCATTTCCCATTTAGAGCCAAATTCGGTTTTATTTTATTCATATAAGTGCCATATTAGGCTTTAAAAACTTAGTTTTCAATTTTTGTTCTTTTTCCCAGGGTTTGGTGTGCTGTCAATCATTAATTAGGTTAAGGGCCAGGTGTGCATCATTTAGGTTCAAATAAATATCCCACTATTTTAGGTTTAGGGCCAAATCCAGTATTTTAGGTTCAGGTAAGTATCACTAACTTAGGTTTAGGGCCAGGTGTGAATGTTAGGGTTAGGATAGGTTACAGGGTAAGCCTATATAGGGCTCTAAAGGTGAGTAAGGGGTCCCAGACCCCAACCCAAAAGGCACTGGCTGGTTAGGTAAAGGTAAGTGTGCAAGACCCCACTAAAAGTAAGGGTCTGCGGTGCACGGTCCATAATGGGTCAGGACTGGGTCCCCAAAACTCAAAAATCCGCCACCCGAAGGTGGCAGAGGGTCAAAAAATTAAGCTAATCGCTTTAAAAAAATAACAAGGTCATCTTGCGCAACGTTTCGGCACTTTTTTGCCTTCATCAGACGCCCCTGACCATGTGTGTGTATTAGCTGGTAAGTGTGTGTGGCTGGTTTGCCTTCAACACACTGTGTCCCATAGGACTCCCCTCTGTTGTTGCTTTCTAACCATCTTTCCCCTCTGGATGTTTTCCCTCTACTGCGGTCCAACCTTGTGTGTCTCCCCTTTTATAGTGTCACACTCTGTGCATGGGTTAGGGTTAGGGTTAGGGTTAGGGTTAGGGTAAGGTTAGGGTTAGGGTTAGGGTTAGGGTTAGGGTTAGGGTAGGGTTAGGTAGGGTAATGTGTTTTCTCGATGAGACCCCCCGGGGGAGT
>NC_041047.1:0-67696 GCF_900634775.1 Gouania willdenowi
TACAAAATACTGCATATTCACGTTACATCATCACGTCACGTCATTACGTCACACCGTTACGTGAGAGCGCGTCCAAATCACTGTATAAACACAGCTGTGGCTGAATGCCGGTAGGAGTGAGAGGGTCACGTGATGGAGATGTTTGCTGCAGGTACGTTGTAGTGTTGTTTGTTTAGTGAACGTCTTGAAACTAAAGGCAGTAAATGTCCAACTATAGGAGCCGAATACCGGAGCCATTGATTGTCCGAAACAAAGCCATTTACGGACTGAACCACAGAATTGGTAAACTTAGATTAGCTTAGCTGCTACCGCTGCTCTTCGGTTGGCACATTTAATAACATCTTATATGTCTTGTTTCTCTAATTATGATCTGTTGACTGAAACGTTGGATTTATAGTTTATTCTTATGGCTGTGTTGATGAGAATTAATGCACTTTAAACCAGTTCCTTGTTATCGATGCACTTTAATGCAGTCCACTCAATCACTGGGCTGCTATGCACTTTATTTGTGGATGCTGGGTTTTGTATGCTTGAGTACTGTAATTAATTGATTAATAAAACAAATATTATAATTACTTGAATCACATTTATATACCATCAACCAATTATATTGTACAATATTTGATTATTGAAATACTGCTAAATATAATGCAGCTTGTGTTATGGAGCACCAGTATTTCTTAATGTGTGCACAACACTGGATATTTAATTAGACCTGTTTGTCATACAGGCCAGTTGATGGTGAACTAGAACCTAGTCTGGGCACTAAGCTGAAGATTCTACCTGGACTGAACAAACTGACCCTCCACTGCTCTGGTCACTGGTAGGAGGCTCCTTTGTGCAGCTGCTCTTTTTCCTTGTTTTTTTCCCCCCTTCGCAACCCACTAACGGGCCACACACCTCATATACATTCATCTCCTATACTTGGACTTTATCCTTCTATGGACAAAATAACCCCAGCCTGTGAGCCAGATAGCAAAATAATAGGTGACACGTAGGAGGTAGCAGAGCAAATCATCCAAGCTCAGCAGAGCTCAGAGGGAGAGAGGAAAGGCGTTTCCGAGACAGAAAATGACGCTACGTACAGAGTTGACGTTCACAGGAGTGCACACTCAACCAGAGCATGTGTGGAACTCAAGGATAGCGTGGCGATGGTGAGATAAAACCATAAAAAGAACTGGGAGCACAGTGACACTCTGCATGTCTGGGAGGAAGAGGAAGTTACGTCTGTGCAGACTGACGGGAGAGAAAGACGGAGTAAGTACAGTAAGAAATAAATTCAACTCTGACCCAGATAGATAAATAATAATAATTTTGCCATCAAAAGCCTGGTCTCAGTGTTTTTTTATGTTTTATATAAGGAAACAATGTTCAGATGTTAGAGTTGTCACTAAAGCAAAAAAAAAAAAAAAATAGCTTTAAAGTCACTGACAGGGTTTTTTTTTTTTACAAAAATAGTGTTTTCTCAGCTTTTTGCTCTGAAACTGAAGATTTGTGTAAAACTTGCTCTATTCGATGGCTGATTACAAAAGAATGAAATGAGCCAGAAACAAATTTCTTTATTTAATGAAAGTAGAGACTTTGTGGGTCTTTAAAATCAGTCAAAATGGTAAACCAGTGAAACAGTGAACCAATGAACACACAACTAACCAGATAAATAACAGCTGAAAAAGATAAACCTGAAGGGGGCGTGGCTGTGGGAAGGGAGGGACGAGCCACTGGTGTGACATGATATGAAATAAACACTGTTTAGAACCTAAAAATAACTTTGAAAGGAGGTGAGTTAGACCTGTTGCAGGTATTCTTGTCATTATGTGAATCCACGACATGTAACAAAATAATCTCAAAACTTTACAATAGCATCCAAACTACCGTGTATTACAACGAGGTCCAACATGTGGCGGGAATTTTGTTGGAAAAACCTGGTGAGATTCTTCCTCACACCTGTTCAGGAGTTACATCTCCATATAAAGAACATATTCAGATCAAACATCCCCCTTACATGCGAATCCCTTTATCTTGGTGATATAGTTTTCTTTTTTTTTTTTTTTTTTTTTTTTTTTTTTTTTTTTTTTTTTTTTTTTTTTTTTTTTTTATTTTTTTAAATTCGAATTTAAAAAAAAAGGTGATATAGTTTTCAATAATTGACCAAAAAATGACGAGCCATTATGCTGGCAGCAGGATGAAAGTGGAACCTTCAGTCGTTGATGAATGGATCCATTATTTCATAGAATCTACACTATGAAGAAACTCATCATTTTCCCTCACGGTACAAAAAGACAAAGTTTACAAGATTTGGTCCAAATGGACGGAATATGTAAAAACAGTGAAATCAGATTTTAATTGACAAAATTTCTAAACTGGTGTGCCAACATTTGAAAAAGAAAGGTGTATGTTTGTTTCAGGTGGTAAAAGAACAATGAGGTGACGCCCCCTTTCTCATTTTATTTCTTTTGTCCCTTTCAATTTTCTTGTTCCTTTTTCTATGTTCAAAAATGAAAAACTCGGAAAAGACTATATAGACTGAGACACTTGGACTCTTCTCCGTTATCGTTTTTTGATCATTTCCTGTTCATTTTACTCAAGGAAGAACAATGAGGGAGGGGCCAAGGAAACTGTATAAATGTATAAGTGAGATGTTGTCCAAATAAAAAGCGAATTACAAAAAACGAAACACACTGTTTCATGCTCAGTAATAACTACTGACTCATCAGCATGCTGAAAGAGACAGAAGGGGAGGAGTCAGAGTCACTCACAGACAGAGTGGGAGGAGTTACGTACGAGTGGGATAAAACACGTAACAGGAGTAGGAGGAGTCACCCGCAGCCAGTGGGAGGAGTCAGAGAGAGAAGAATGGAGTCAGAGTAGAAGTAGGAGGAGTCATAAATGCCGTGGGCGGGGTTACAGAAAAAGATTCACAAAAGAAGTGGGAGGAGTCAGTTTGGTCACAGATGACGTGTGAGGAGTGGGAGGAGTATCAGAAGGAGTGGCTGGGGAGAAGCCAGTGATAGAGTGGGAGGAGTCACAGACAGGTGAAGAACATAAAGCAGGCGTTGCCATGGTTACCTTGTCGAGAGATGAAGGAGCTAGCTAGAGAGCCACGTAGCTTATATCCAGCTGTCAATGAGACAGAGTAGAAGAAGAAGAAGAAGCAGGAGTGAAGATGGAGGGGGAGGAGCTCTGTGTTTACATTAATTCACTCTCACAATGTGGGAGGGGTTAGTGTGGGAGAATCTAAAGTGGGAGGAGTTACCTGTTTCCACTTCCTGCCAGCTGCTGCTCTGACTGACAGGAGATCGACTCTGATTGGTGTAAAACGACTCCTCAGGACTGTCCACTTCCTCATCGACACACTTTATCCTCTTAGCAGAGCTACACAATAGATACAACAGAAACACACAATCAGAGCTACACTAAACAACACAACAGAGACACAACCAGTGTGTGTGTGTGTGTGTACCTGGATGAGGTACCAGGTAAGCTTCTCCTCATGGATCCTGGACTCATGCTATAATATGAAGAACTGTCGAGGTCCGCCAGAGAAAAGTTTGGTCCAGTACCGGCAGCAATGGGAGCTACACACACACACACACACACACACACAGAACCAGATTAACAGTCAGTATATATATAGTGTTAAAATGTATTATAGCTCCTCCTACTTTATTTAATTACAAAGTCTCTAAGTAATTAGAGAAATTATTTAATCAGGTCCCACCACTATAATTAATTCATAAACAGTCTCAGTGAAAACAGTGTAAACCCTACAACTATAACCAGTATGAACCAGTATGAACCAGTATGAACCAGTATGAACTAGTATGAACTAGTATGAACCAGTATGAACTAGTATAAACCAGTATAAACCAGTAAAAACCAGTATAAACTAGTATAAACCAGTATAAACCAGTAAAAACCAGTATAAACCAGTATAAACCAGTAAAACCAGTATAAACCAGTAAAACTAGTATGAACCAGTATGAACTAGTATAAACCAGTATAAACCAGTAAAACCAGTAAAACCAGTAAAACCAGTAAAACCAGTATAAACCAGTATAAACCAGTAAAACCAGTAAAACCAGTATAAACCAGTAAAACTAGTATGAACCAGTATGAACTAGTATAAACCAGTATAAACCAGTATAAACCAGTAAAACCAGTAAAACCAGTATAAACCAGTAAAACTAGTATGAACCAGTATGAACTAGTAAAAACCAGTATAAACCAGTATAAACCAGTAAAAACCAGTATAAACCAGTAAAACCAGTAAAACCAGTAAAACTAGTATAAACTAGTATAAACTAGTATAAACCAGTATAAACCAGTAAAAACCAGTAAAACCAGTATAAACCAGTATAAACTAGTATAAATTAGTAAAACCAGTATAAACCAGTAAAAACCAGTAAAACCAGTATAAACCAGTATAAACCAGTATAAACTAGTATAAACCAGTAAAACCAGTATAAACCAGTATAAACCAGTAAACACTGGAGGAAAAGTTGGACCATGTCCCAGTTTCACTACTGTTCTGCTCAAACTGGTGTTAAGCTAATGCTTAGACTCAGTCACCAGTTAACACGACCACCAGCTGCTTTAGAACACCAGTGGAGTTTTACTGCATCAGAGAGCACAGGGTTAGTGTGTGTGTGTGTGTGTGTGTGTTGAACAAAGACAACAATCCCCTTAAAGCACAGCCACATCCTCCTCTTCATCACTTCACTGACAGAGATGAAGAGCTGATGGTGCTGAGCTCAGCAGTATTCCCCCCACCCCCCCCCCCCCACAGTAATCTGATACTCTATCAGCACTAGCCGTAGGGCCGTGGTTCAGGTGGGGGGGGTGTCTTAGAGCAGCCTACTTGTTATAAGTGAGTGGAGGTTTTAGTATGAATTTTTTTAATTTGGTTTTTAGTTTGAACTTAATTTATGTGAACAGTGATGTCATAATTTCTTATGTCACCTGATCTCTGACATCACTGGTATAGAAGAGGGGGAGGGGCCTCAAGACTCTCTCTGGTTTAATAGGATATTGATCCACACAGATTCAATGGGAACAACGTCAAGGTCACCTGTGTGTGTGTGTGTGTGTGTGTGTGTGTGTGTGTGTGTGTGTGTGTGTGTGTGTGTGTTATTTTGCTCTGAAACTTTTCTACGCTGATGAAGCTCCAGTAACGAGCAGCTCTTTGGTTCCTCTTGGTCTTTCCTCTCTTTTTCTTGTATTTCCCTTCTTTGTCCTCTGTCTTCCCTTTGGTATTTCCTGTTTCCTCCTATTTCCTCTGTTTTCCTCCCTTTTTGTTTTCAATGTTTTCCTGTGTATTTCCTGTGTATATCTACTTTACTTCCTGTGTGTTTCCTTTGTATATTCTCTGTACTTCCTGCATATTTCCTGTGTATTTCCTGTGTACTTCCTGTTGTATATCCTGTTGTGTGTACGTACTCTGAGACACTCGGACCAGCTCTGCTACAGTAAAAACTCCTGGAGTAACGAAGCTGTCCTGGAAACCCAGAGGATAACCTGCAACGATGAACATTATTATTATTATCACATTATGGACCAATATAAAAATATACATCTTCATCACCATCATCATCATCATCACCACCACCATCATCACCACCACCACTCATTCCATTTGGGCTGCTGGACCCTGTCAGGGACTTGCCCCCCCCCCCAGGGTGCCACACCATGCAGCTCCTCTGGTGCCTCGTCATGTTGGTCACCAACAACTCCCTCTGGTACCTCTGGGCACATGGAAGTCCTCCTTCTTGCTCTCCTTCCACCAACTGTTCTCACCAACACCTCCACCTCACCACTCCCATCCTTCTCCTCACCCGCTTCCACTCCTCCCACAATCACACCACTCACTCCACCCACCGCCCCCCTCAATGGTCATTCAATCTGCTTCTTCTATGTCTCTCATAGTTTCCATAAGTTCTCCAGACCAAACACCTTCCACACTGTCTCCTCCCATCCACCACCCTCTCACCACTCGTACATGTCCGTTAATGAATCACTCTCTCACATCCACATATCACTCTCTCCTCAGTCACTCCATACGTGTTCTTCTGATGGTTGGTCAGACCTTCACACACTCCTCATATCTACTCACTGAGTCATTCTAAGTTCATCATCATCATCATCACCATTATAATCATCATCATCACCATTATAATCATCATCATCATCACCATTATAATCATCATCATCATCACCATTATAATCATCATCATCATCACCGTTCTCTGATGTTTCTTTAACGTCTGATTCGCCGGTCTGGTTGGGGCTCTCTGATTGGCTGACTTCTGTAGGAAAAACAAAAGGAGAGATTAGACACACACACACACACACACACACACACACACACACACACACACACACACACACACACACACACACACACACACACACACACACACACACACACACACACACACACACACACACACACACACACACACACACACACACAGGTTGTGAGATAGTCCGGGCTCGACTTTTCCACTTTCTGCTGAGTCAGATTTCCCAGAATGCTCTGCTGCTTGATTTAAAGGTTCAGGTTCATCGATCGGTCGCAGCACAGATAAAACATCTAGAAATATTACCCATCATCCTCTGGGGCACACTCAGTGTGTGTCTGATCAGTGTTAACGAGCAAAAGAGGAAGAGGAAGTTTACGCAGGAAACAAAGAGGAAATGCAAAGGAAAGAGGGAGGATATACAGAGGAAACAGGGAGGAAATAGGGATGAAATGAGGAGGAAACAGGGAGGAAATAGGGGGGAGCAGAGAGGAAATGCAGAAGTAACAGGGAGAAATAGGGAGGAAGCAGGGAGGAAACTAAGAGGAAGCACAGAGAAAACAAAGAGGAAACAATGAGGAAACAGGGATGAAACAGGGGGAAACAAAGAGGAAGCAAGGAGGAAATAGGGAGGAACCGCAGAGGATACAGGGAGGAAATAAAGAGGAAACAGGTTTCAGAGTGGAGCACATACTGACATTGATCTGATATAATACCATATCAGCAGGAATCAAACCTACTTTGGTTAATTAGTTGCTATTGCTATTAGTTAGATATCAATAATCAGACCCATTGATTTTTAACCAATGAGTCACATATTTAACATAAAACAGAATAAGATTCAACTATTGAATGAAATCAATTAGAAAACCCTGATAATATGAAGTTGTTTTTATGCTGATAGTAAATATTGGACTGTGACACTCATATCATCATCATCATCATCATCACTATTAGAACAGCTTCATGTACCAAACGTGTGTAATAACTACACACATATGAAAGCAAAGACACACACTAATGATTATTCTTCTAAAATTAATAATCTATCTATAAAAGCAAGGAATGTCTGTGTGTCTGTGTGTTCCTCAAATATCTCAGCATATCAGGATCAGACAGAGCTGAGAGTTTCAACATGGCTGCTGATTGGTTCAAGGGTGTGCAACGTTGGAATTGTTTGGACTGCAATGATACCGTTAATATATTATTTCATAAATGCAGCTTTGCAGAACAGCTCAATGTTAAGAAATTTGTTCATGTTGTCACAGGTTCTTCTCGAATAAAGCGAGTTCCTTCGATGATGATGTCATAGGTTTTCTCAGAATCCCATGCACAGATAAAGGAGGAGGGTTGGACATTTTAGCTAGCAATTCCTCCTTACATAACAGTCTTTTAATTAAATTTGATATTCTAATTTTTAATAATAAAGAAGAAAATTGATTTATGTAATGTGGGTCTAAAGCATGAAAGTCATGAAGTAATTAGATTACAAACAGTATAAGGTCTTTACCTGCTCTCTGTGAAGTGTCTTGCAATAACACGTGTTATGAATTAGTGCTATACAAATAAAGATTGATTGATTAGTTATTTAGAGACGTAATGGCCTCATTTAATATAAAAAACAAAAATCAACAAATGAAAGTTCATTTGTTGATTTTCTTTTTCTCAAAAAAAAAAAAAAACTTTATTTACTTTTTCCATCATCAAAAGTTTTCAAACAGTCGACACTTTAGCCTCAAGGTGTGAAAATATGTTCAAATGTAAATAAATATAATGATAAATAAGTCATTCACAGAGAAACATGGGGTAGTGGTTAGGGTTAGGGTTAGTGAAGGATAAAGTTGGTCACAACGAGTATTTTAGGTAAAATCTGGCATGAAATGAACTGTTTGGATGCAGAGCAGAGGTGGAGTTAGACACAAGTTCTCACACATTTGTGAATAAAGGAGTTCAACATCAGGTCAATCACTACAACATTTGTTCTGTTTGGTAGAGACCAAACGTATCGTTAGCCTCTCTGCTAACTAGCCTGATGCTAGTGTGTGTGCACTGTGTACAGATGTTTGAGGGCGTGTTTGTCTGCTCCGCACAATGTGCATGTGTGTTTGTGTGCGTGCGCTCCAGTGTTTGTGTGATTTGCGTGTGCACATGTATGTTAGTGTGTGAGAATAGACCATCCTACCTATGTGTAGCTGACCCCCACCAAACGAAAAACTCTGTGAAAATGGTCTCAATCGTTAGTACTGAAAGAATGACGCTAATACTTTACATGCTCTGAACCTGCAATACCAACAAAATGAAGTTATCATACTTTTCATCATAAAAACATAAAGTTTTAATCTGTGAAACTAAATGAGGAGATTAAACATTAGGAGCTCATTACTTTACAGCACTGTGGTACTTTTATCTTTTTATTTGTTAACATGTCTGTTGGGTATTTTAGGATGAGACACTATTCATTTTTATATTAGACATTTTTATTTAATATTATTTAATGTTGCACTAAAGTCTACAGTGACATTTTTTTTAATGTATTGCTTGATTGATCAAGCTAAGTAACAGAATCAGAATCAACTTTATTGACCAAGAGTGTATGAATATTTGTCTTGGTGACCTGAGCTCTGTCAGATAGTGTAACATTAAATAATAACAATCAACTAGAATAAAGAAAAATAAATAAAAAAAGAAGTATAAACATAAATATAAGAGTAGTTAGACTAATATGTGCAAACTAAATAAAATAACATGATAATAACAATAATAGTAATAATAATAATAATAAAATAAAAATACAATAATAATAATAAGATAATAGTCAGTAGTGCAGGTGAACATTTAAATGAAAATATTATGTACATGAACATTCACAGTGACAGGTTGATCAGGGTTGTTATGTTAGTTCCAGGTTATTTCACAGTAACAGAAACAGGTCTGACTCTCTTTGACTGTTTAGTGTTGATCACAGTGACAGCCTGGGGGAACAAACTGTTTTTATGGCGTACAGTGATCTGTAGCGTCTGCCAGAGGGGAGGAGTTTAAACAGATTGTGTCCAGGGTGGGAGGAGTCTGCAGTGATGTTACCTGCTCGTTTCCTGACCCTGGACAGGTATAAGTCTTGGATGGAGGGCAGATCAACACCAATGATCTTTTCTACAGTCCTGACTATCCTTTGTAGTCTGTGTCTGTCTAGTTTGGTTGTAGATCCAAACCAGACAGTGATGGAGGTGCACAGAACAGACTGAATGATGGAGGTGTAGAACATGATCAGCAGCTCCTGGAGCAGGTTGAACTTCCTCAGCTGATACAGGAAGTACTTCCTCAGCTGATACAGGAAGTACTTCCTCTGCTGTGCCTTTTTCCTGTTTGTGTCTATGTGGGAGGTCCACTTCAGGTCCTGTGAGATTGTGGATCCCAGGAACCTGAAGGAGTCCATGGTAGACACTTTGCTATTCAGAATGGTAAGGGGGGGAGTGGGGGGGGATTTCTTCTGAAGTCCACTGTCATCTCCACAGTCTTGAACGGGTTCAGTTCCAGATGTTTCTTACTGCA
Organism: Gouania willdenowi; assembly: GCF_900634775.1. Classification (NCBI taxonomy): domain Eukaryota; kingdom Metazoa; phylum Chordata; class Actinopteri; order Blenniiformes; family Gobiesocidae; genus Gouania; species Gouania willdenowi. Next base: position 9,846 of record NC_041047.1, read on the forward strand.
CCAGAGATCCAGCTGTTCCACCTCCTGTCTGAAGGCAGACTCGTCCCCATCCCTGATGAGACGATGATGGTGGTGTCGTCTGCAAACTTCAGGAGTTTCACAGAGGGGTCCCCTGAGGTGCAGTCATTGGTGTAGAGGGAGAATAGCAGTGGGGAGAGAACACACCCCTGGGGGGCGCCAGTGCTGAGTGACCGGGTGCTGGATGTGATGTTTCCCAGCCTTACTTGCTGCTTCCTGTCAGTCAGGAAGTTGGTGATCCACTGACAGGTGGAGGCCGGCACTGTGAGCTGGGTGAGTTTCTGGTGAAGGATGTCCAGGATGATGGTGTTGAACGCAGAGCTGAAATCCACAAACAGGATCCTAGCGTAGGTCCCTGGGGAGTGGAGGTGGTGCAGGATGTAGTTCAGACCCATGTTGACTGCATCCTCTACTGACCTGTCCAGCAGGGGTCCTGTGATGTCCTTCAGGTGGCTCAGTACCAGCCTCTAAGTGTGTACTCACACTGGTAACCAGGGCCGTTCCTAACCAGCTCTGTACATGTGTGAAACCATGGGGGGCCATTGTCTGGCCTGCGTAGGTGTGAACTGCACCACAGGGGGGTTAACGGCCCGATGGTCCTGCTAGAAGAGGTGGTCCAAACAGCGTGCTAGACTGGCACGGTTGGCCGCGCATGCGCACGCACAACTCGACTCGACCTGTGCGCACAATGTGATGACGTTGGTACCGCGCGACGCTTTACGGCACATAAACATCTGCATTCCACAATGATAGCGGTGTCAGAAGTGCTCGTTAGCTGATATATATGAACAACACCACAGAGAACTCATGGAGGAAGAGGACAACATGACCATCAGGACTTCTCTTTGTTCAGCCGACAGCGGGACAGTAACGGAGTGTAGCAGCTCATCATCAGGTCTATCCGGGTATTTCCGAGGGTATAAATATACATATAAACACATATTACTGGTATATTAACCCATATAAACCAGAAAATATGGAAATGGTACATTGTACTGCTGCTAATGTATAAATAATATAAATATATATATATATGGTGTTTCAGTGTTCTGGGACACATACTCACTAACTCTGTAGAATGAAAACAAAGTGTAGTGTATTAATTTATTCATCTAAATGTAACCATAAACAGAACATCACAAATACAAGCCCAAATAAATGAAATGTCTGAAAGAAAGGTAATAATTTTCCAAACAAAAATCAATAAGCCAGAAATAAAGTGCAACCTTTTGCAAAATGTAACATGAACCTTAAAAACAAAACATTTAAACATTGGAAGTACAAGGATGGGAATATTATGACAGCAGAACCTGGAACAAGACTGTAAACTATTTATTTATTTTAATCTTATTTTATTTCTCTTCTTAGGTCGTGTCGTGTTAGTGAACATGTGTTAATACCAATTATCAGTATGTGGAGTTCCTGTTAGTCCTGCACAACTATAATGAATTGATCAGAAATCTACACGTGTCCTGTTCTCATAATACCAGTAATATGTTACACATTACAGCCGTAAAATGTCCCATTTCTATATGTTTTGGTTTATATGTGTTAATATACCAGTAATGTGTTTATATGCATGTTTATACCCTCAAAATTACCATGGAATTTTGTGTTTTACTCAAACCCCTCATCATCACGTCTCTGCAGAAGAAGACCCTCCACTGCACCTCAGCACTTTAACAACTCACTAATTTCATAATTTAAATAAACTATTTCTACCTTTGTTTTTCTGTTTACATGTTGTTTGCTTTGTATTTAATAAAATAGTTTCTCTAACAGTTAAATCTACACATTTATACTGTATATAATACACATACAGGATGATGTGTAACAATAATCAGTAAAATTAGCTGTAAACACATTTTGTAGAACTAAATATAAAGTTATGATGTGAACAGAAAGAAAGGAAGACGAGCCAGATAATTATAAACTTTAGAATATATCAATCAATCAATCAATCAATCAATCTTTATTTGTATAGCGCCAAATCATAACCAATGGTATCTCAAGGCACTTTACAGTAGAGCAGTCTTAAGGACGGACTCTTCATTTTATGGATACACACATATGCATATATACGTATATACACATACATATGTATCCCACACCCAACATGAATTCATCATGGCGGCAAGGAAAACCTTCTGTTAAGCAGCAGGAACCTTGTGTGGATCCCATTCCTATGATGAACAGCCATCCACGTTATGCTGTGTTGGGTGTGTGCAGAGGAAAGGGTGGAGACAGAGTTGTTGAGTCTCTGTAACTCCACACTGAGGATCCCACGGACCTGCAAGACAAAAGCCAGAAGGAGAACAGGAGCAAACACACAAGGGAAGAAGCAGACATAGAGGGAGTGTTTGAGAGAGGAATGGGACCCTCTCCGGTCCCTCTCTAACCTAAATGACCTCTCTCTTAACGCCCTCTCCAACCTCTCTCCAACCGAGCATGCCAGACCCCCCCCCCCCCCCCCCGGCAGTCTATGCCTATTGCATCTTAACTATGAGCTATGAGCTGGTTCCTAACTAAAAGCTTTACCAAAGAGGAATGTTTTGAGCCTAACCTTAAAGGTAGAGAGGGTGTCTGCCCCCCGAACCGTGGTTGGTAGATGGTTCCAGAGAAGTGGGGCCTGATAACTGAAAGCTCTTCCTCCTATACTACTTTTAGAGATGAATGGAACAACGAGTAGTCCAGCATTTTGAGAGCGTAGTGTTCTGGGGGGATTGTATGGCACTACAAGCTCCTTGAGATAGACTGGTGCCTGTCCATTTAGGGCTTTATAAGTGAGAAGAAGAATCTTGAATTCTATTCTATATTTTATGGGAAGCCAATGCAGAGAGGCTAATACAGGAGTAATGTGATCTCTTCTCCTAGTTTTAGTCAGTACACGTGCTGCAGCATTTTGAACCAGCTGAAGTGTCTTAAGCGACTTGCTCGGGCAGCCTGCTAAAAGAGAATTACAATAATCCAGTCTAGAGGTAACAAAAGCATGGACTAGTTTTTCGGCGTCGCCCTGAGACAGGATAGATCTGATTTTAGCAATGTTACGGAGATGAAAGAAGGCAGTTCTTGAAGTTTGTTTTATGTGAGAGTTGAAGGATAAGTCCTGATCAAATAGAACCCCAAGGTTTCTAACAGTTGTGCTTTGTGCCAGAGTAATGCCATCTAGGGCAGTTAGGCTAGCATAGGTTTCTCTAAGGTGTCGCGGGCCCAGTACAATGACCTCAGTCTTGTCTGAGTTGAGAAGAAGAAAATTTTGGTCCATCCAGGCCCTAATGTCCTTTAGACAGGCCTCAAGTTTAGATAGCTGATTTGTCTCACCTGACTTCATTGATACATACAGTTGGGTATCATCAGCATAGCAGTGGAAGTTAACAGAGTATTTTCTCATAACATTACCAAGGGGGATCATATAGATACAGAAGAGGATTGGACCTAGCACAGAGCCCTGAGGAACCCCGTAGCTTACTTTAGTGTACACAGAAGACCTATTATTCACGTGTACAAACTGGTACCTATCAGATAGGTAGGACTTAAACCAGTTTAGGGCAGTCCCTGTGATTCCAAGTAATTTCTCTAATCTCTCTAGTAGAATATAGTGATCTATAGTGTCAAAAGCTGCACTAAGATCTAATAAAACCAGCACTGAGAGTCGTCCTTCATCTGAAGCCCAGAGTAGATCATTAGTTACTTTAACTAAAGCAGTCTCTGTGCTGTGTTGAGCTCTAAAACCTGACTGGAAGTCCTCGAACAGGCTGTTGTTTTGAAGAAATTCACAGAGCTGAGCTGCCACAACTTTCTCAAGAATCTTTGAAATAAAAGGAAGATTAGATATAGGCCTGTAGTTTGCTAAAGTGCTGGAATCAAGAGTAGGTTTTTTGAGAAGGGGTTTGATTACAGCTACTTTAAAGGACTGTGGCACGTAGCCTATTGATAGGGATATATTTATTGTCTCCAACAAAGATGGGCAGACCAGGGGAACAACTTCTTTAAACAGCTTAGTTGGGATCGGATCTGAAAGGCAGGTCGATGGTTTGGAGGATGAAATAATAGAGTTAAGTTCCTGAAGTCCTATATGTGTGAAACAGTTTAGGTTAGGCCTATTTACATTTAATGGTACAGCAGGCCCAGGTGAAGGCAGGGAGTGGCTAATTTTATCTCTAATCTTGTGAATTTTATCGTTAAAAAATGTCATAAAGTCCTCACAGCTGAGGGCTAGAGGAATCATGGGCTCAATAGAGCTCTGACTTTGTGTTAGCCTGGCTACAGTGCTGAAAAGGTACCTCGGATTATTTTTATTTTCTTCAATTAGTGAGGAATAGTATGTAGATCGACTATGTCGTAAGGCTGTCATGTATTTACTATGGCTTTCTTGCCAAAGTATTCGTGACTCCTCTGTTTTATTGGAGCGCCACATTCTCTCTAATTTACGGGTTGTTTGTTTGAGTGTGTGAGTTTCAGAGCTAAACCACGGAGCTTTCCTCTGACGTTTAATAGTTTTTTCCCTCAATGGGGCAATTGAGTCCAAGGTGGATTTTAGTAGACTAGCAGAGCTATCGACAAGCAGATCCAGTTGAGAGGGGTTATAATTAATATCATAGTTATTTATTGGATGGTGCACTGAGTTTAAGGCAGCAGGAATGGCCTCTTTAAATTTAGCCACAGCACTGTTGGATAGATTTCTACTTGTAACTATTTTATTGCACAGTGCGAGATCCTCTAGGATAATGTTAAAAGATATTAAAAAGTGATCTGATAGCAGAGGATTTTCAGGGTAGACTTTTAGTTCATTAATATCAAGGCCATATGTTAGAACAAGATCAAGAGTATGATTTAAACGATGAGTAGCTTCATTAATAGTTTGAAAAAAGCCAACTGAGTCTATTAGGGACATAAAGGCTGAGCTCAGGCTATCACTATCTTTGTCCACATGGATATTAAAATCTCCTACTATCAGTATTTTATCAGAACTGAGGACTAAGTTTGATATAAACTCAGAGAATTCTGATAGAAATTCAGAATAAGGGCCTGGAGGACGGTAAATTATCACAAATAAGACTGGCTGGCAGGTTTTTGATTCAGTATGAGATAAATTTAGAACCAGGCTTTCAAAGGAAGTGTAACTGGCCTTTGGTTTAGGATAGATTAGGAGAGAGGAATGATAAATAGCTGCTACACCACCTCCACGGCCTATGTCTCGTGGCATATGAGTATTTAAATGACTGGGAGGAGTGGCTTCATTTAAACTAACATATTCATCTTGATACAGCCATGTTTCAGTTAAACAGAATAAATCAAAGTTATTTTCTGAGATAAGGTCATTTACTAGTAGAGATTTGGATCTCAGTGATCTAATATTTAATAGAGCACATCTAATGGTTTTATGTTTTGGTGTTTCTAGATTTGAGATTTTAATTTTTTTCAGATTTTTATAATTGATAGCTTTTTTATTTGATTTTATGTTAAAATCATTGTGAAATATGGGTCGGGGGACTGACACCGTCTCCATAAAATAATATTCATCACCATCACAACAGTTGTCATGGCGATGAACACAGCTATCCTGATAGCAATGGGAGGGAAACTGTCCTAAGGCAAGCGCAGAGGGGCGTGGAGGACTCCCCCTCTGTAACATGGTCTCATTCATGAGATGTCATAAATGTGCCATGTTTTCTGATAGTAGAGATGCTCCCTCCAAAGTAGGATGGATTCCATCTCTTCCTATCAGGTTCGGTTTTCCCCAGAAGGATCTCCAATTATCAATGAAGCCCACCTCGTTTTCTGGACACCACCTCGATAGCCAGCGGTTAAATGATGACATGCTATAGGCTATACATGTCATCACTGGTCAGATTTGGTAAGGGACCAGAGAAAATTACGGAGTCCGACATTGTTTTAGCATAAGCACAAACTGATTCAATGTTCACTTTGGTTGCTTCCGACTGACGACGTCGGGAGTCATTAGTGCCGACATGGAGGACTATCCTATCAAACTTACGGTTACTCTTTGCCAGCAACTTTAGATTTGATTCTATGTCGCCCGCTCTGGCCCCTAGGATGCACCTCACGATGCCCGCTGACTTCGCTAGCTTCACGTTTCTCACTATGGAGTCGCCAATTATCAGAGTTTGTTCCCCGGTGAGTGTGTTGTCCTCACGGAGGAGTCATAAATATGACTCTTCTCAAAACAACTAACTTTGATATCTTTGTCACACAATATCTAAGCTTCCAGTGAATAATTTACAAATAAAATAAGTTCACTGATGGTGACATTGAGATCTCAATGTCAGTGAACTTTTTTTATTTGTAAATTATTCACTGGAAGCTTCTCTGGTGGTGTGTGTTATTATTATTATTATTATTATTATTATTATTATTATTGTATGAAGCCAACATTACTGCAGCTCTGCACATCATTGTTGTCCTGTTAAAGTATTTTTATACAAAGACTTAAAAACAATCTGAAATTAGTGCTGACTCAGGTAAATCACCTTTATTATACATTATAACAATCTGTTCCTTAAGTCTCTAAATTATTGAAACAATTAAAAACATCTCCTAAAAAATAACATTACAGAAAATGAAATAATCATTTAATATACATTTCAATAAATAAGTGCATCCCATTCTGTCTGTTGTCTGTAGAAGTGATGGGTCTAGACCTGATGATGAAACTAGGATCAGCTCATGGTTTTAATGTCCAGGGAGGGGCGTGGCCACTCTTTATGGACTTAAAGAAGAAGAAATAAAAGAAGAGTTAGATAATGTCATGTTCATCAAAAGGAAAACTGAAAGTGATGGAGATAAATATGATCAGATGGACACAGACACACAAAGTTTAAACAAACACACAAATATTCTGTCCTAAACTGTCTCACACATTAAAATCATCTATTTACACTTATATTAATGTACACAAAGACTAGCTCCACAAAATCAGAACGTTTATTGATCCATAAATTAAACTGATCTTACCTTTATAGGCTCAGTTTCCTCCTTTGTTTTTAAATCTATTTGAACCTCCATTCATGGTGGTTTTTATCATCAGAGACTCTTTCATTTTTAATAAATCCACCGTTATTTGGTCTGTTTTAATCTTTCTTTCTCACTCACTTGGTTCTCTCTGTTCCTTGTGTCGATTTCATCAAAACAAAGCAGCATCTTTAATGTTTCTGTTACGTGTGAGTAAAATTATCACAATGTACCGACACTGGCTGTAAAGAGCAACTTCTTATCTTTCATAAACTGGTGGAATTTCTCCGATAGAACAAATATGAGCAGAGTTACAGTCATTTAAATTAACGTGATGCGTTCAGGGGCCCTGGGAAACCCAGTCCGTGAAAAGAGCACGTGTCTGGGTAAATCTTGGTTTATAGTTACACTACGCAACAGAAAATATGAAATTAACAGAATGTACTGTCAACAACAAACCCAGAGTCGCTTAATGGTGACGTAACGCCATACGTGTCATAAATTAACGTGATGATGTGTTTCTCTGTGGGAACCGAGTTGAGCAGGTGATCACGTCCGTTCTACCGTATCAGAAAAGGGACGGGGGAGGGGGGGATTCCTGCTGTGAGCTTAGAACGGCCCCAGTTACCAGTGTGAGTTCACCCTCAAAGGACTTTATGACTACGGACGTCAGGGCAATGGGTCGATAGTCATTAAGTCCTGTGATGGCAGGTTTCTTTGGAACTGAGATGATGCTGGAGTTTTTGAAGCAGAAGGTACTTCACACAGCTCCAGTGATGTGTTGAAGATCCGTGTGAAGATGTGGACCAGCTGCTCAGCACAGGCTTTCAGACAGGAGGGAGATACTCCGTCTGGTCCTGGAGCCTTTTTGATCTTTTGTCTCTTGAACAGCTGGCACACATCTCTGTCATTGATCTTCAGGGCAGGTGGGGGGTCAGAGGGTGAGGTAGGGGGGGAAGTGGGGGGAGCAGGAAGGGCAGAGTCCAGGTGATGGGCTGATGCTAATGAGCTGGGGGGTGGGTGAGAAAACCTGCAGTAGAAGCTGTTCAGGTCTTCAGCCAGTCTATTGTTACCTGCAGGGTGGGGGGAGGGTTTCCTGTAGTTGGTGACCTCACGCAGGCCTTTCCACACTTCTGAGGGGACTTTGTCTGAGAAGCTTTATTTTAGCTTCTCAGTGTAGCACCTCTTGTCTACTCTGATCTCCTTGGTTAGTGTGTACTTAGTCTGCTTAAACAGGACCCAGTCCCCACTCCTGTAGGCTTCCTCCTTAGCCTGACTCAGCATCCTGAGTTGAGGTGTAAACCAGGGTTTGTTGTTGTTGTATGTGCAGAAGGTCCTGGTCTGCACACACATGTCCTCACAGAAGCTGATGTAAGATGTCACAGTGTCAGTCAGTTCATCTAGGTCTGATGCAGCTTCAAAAACCCTCCAATCAGTGCAGTCAAAGCAGTCCTGTAACTCCTCCCCCTCTGTCCATTTCTTTACAGTCCTTACTACAGGTTTAGCAGATTTAAACTTCTGCCTGTAGGTCAGGATGAGGTGAATCAGACAGTGATCAGAGAGCCCCAAAGCTGCACGGGGAACAGAGTGATATGAATCCTTTATTACAGTGTAGCAGTGGTCCAGTGTGTTAGCCCCCCTGGTGGGACACTTTATATGCTGTCTGTATTTAGGGAGTTCATGGGTTAGATTTGCTCTGTTAAAATCCTCTAGAATGATTAGCAAAGAGTCTGGATGTTGTTTCTCCACGTCTGCTATCTGGTCGACCAGGTGCTGTAACGCCTCTGTTACACAAGCCTGAGGTGGGATGTAAACACAGACCATAACAAACGAGGAGAATAAAACGGTTTACAGTTTATAAAAAAACTCTCCAGATTAGGGCTACACGTCTGTTTCAACACTGTGACATCTGTACATTAACCTTGATTAATGTAAAAGCATATTCCACCTCCCCTCGTCTTCCCACAGCTCTTTTACGTGGTCCGCTCTGAGGAGCTGAAAGTCTGGTAGATGTAGAGAGCTGTCCAGGATGAGTTCACTGAGCCAGGTTTCAGTAAAACACAGGGCGGTGGATCTGCAAAAGTCCGAGTTTCTGGTGTTTAGGAGCAGCAGTTCATCCATTTTATTTGCCAGAGAGCCTGACATTCACCAGGTGAATGGATGGAAGCGCAGTGCGTAATCTCTGCTACCTCAGTTTGACGAGCGCGCCTGCTTGTTTACCCCGTCTGCGTCTGCGGCGTCTCCTGCAAATTCCATAGAGAGCTGCTGCTCCTCTGGTGAGAATCTCTGCATAACTTTCTGGTTCAATGAGAACCGGTGAAAAAAGATCAGCAGAGGACTGTCCAACGTTTATTAGTTCTTCTCTGGTGAAAGAGACGCCGAAAAGGGACTATCTATTTTACACCCTTGAGAGATTCGGTTTTGGTCCCAAGTTTCTATCGTGGATTAAAATGTTATATAGCTCTCCAATGGCAGCTTTATGAACAAATAACAATATTTCATCCCCTTTCCCAATGACGCGAGGGACGAGATAGGGGTGTCCACTCTCCCCACTCCTCTTTGTTAGCTTCAGTTGAACCACTGGTGATAGCCCTGCGCAGCAATAAAGATATAACAGGAATTAAAATAACAGGATTGGAAAAGAAAGTTTCACTTTATGCAGATGATATGTTACTTTTTATATTGGACATTTCTTCATCTCTTCCTGTCGCTCTAAACGTCCTAAAGAAATTTGATAAGATTTCAGGTTACAAAATAAATGCCTCAAAAAGTGAATTGATGCCCATAAATCAGATGGTAAGAGACTGTGTGTTCATTGACATTTAAAGTGTGCTTGGAAAAAAAAAATATCTTGGTGTTTGGGTCACACACAAATTTAAAGATCTTTTCACTGCAAATGTTCCACCATTTCTGTCTTTGAAGCAGGATCTCTATCACTGGGATTTGTTACCGTTATCTTTGGCAGGTAGAATAAACACCATAAAGATGAATCTATTACCCAAACTTCTTTATCTGGCCATAAACTCGGGTCCCAGCTGAGGCTGCCCTCGGGACCCTGGGTAACATCAGTCGGATCTGTCCAGCATCAGCTCTCGCATTCAAACCTTGGAACCGCTTCAATTCATTCCAACAGCTTCCCCCTCGGGCAAGGGGCATGTTTGCTATTCCACGCACAACGTGGAAGCCCCCATGGCGCAAAACATGTCACTTCGGTGCTCCGTGATGACGTCACTATCCCGCAAAGTCCCATGGGAAGCGTAGTCCTAATCTCACCGTGTTCTTTCTTCCCTGAAGCTACTACCATCTCTCTATCTATCAGACTCTTGCAGGTAATGACATTTATCTAGTTAAAAAAAAGGAATAAATAATAATAATTTTGCTTCAGATGTGTTGTGGACTATGGAGATAATTCAGTTATGCTCAGGGCTTAAAATGTAAATCACCAGGTCCTGGAATACCGGCCGTGTGTTGTCCGTCAGTAAGAGACCATGTCACGGAATGAATAATAAATAAATTATTTAAAAAATACATATACATATATATACACACATACATATATATACACATATACATATACATATACATATATATACACATATACATATACATATATATACACATATACATATACATACACATATACATATACATATATATAAAAATAAAAAAAAACTCTTCCTCACCCACTGTGGGCGGTCTCTCTCTTTTTTCCTCCAAGCTCAGGTCCTCTACCAGAGGCCTGGGATCTTGAGGGTTCTGCGCAGTATCTTTGCTGTTCCTAGAACTGCACTTTTCTGGACTGAGATGTCTGATGTATTTCCTGGGATCTGCTGGAGCCACTCCTCCAGTTTGGGGGTCACTGCCCCGAGTGCCCCAATGACCACGGGCACCACTGATGCCTTCACCCTCCAGGTTTTCTCCAACTCTTCTCTGAGCCCCTGGTATTTCTCTAGTTTCTCGTGTTCCTTTTTCCTGATGTTGAAGTCACTCGGTGTTGCTATGACAACCACAACAGCTTTCCTCTGCTCTTTGTCCACCACCACAATGTCTGGTTGGTTCTCCATTACCATTCTGTCCGTCTGTATCTGGAAGTCCCACAGGATCTTAGCTCGGTCATTCTCTACCACCTTTGGAGGTGTTTCCCACTTTGACCTTGGGGTTTCCAGCCCATACTCTGCACAGATGTTCCTGTACACTATACCAGTCACTTGGTTATGGAGCTCCATGTAAGCTTTCCCTGCCAGCATCTTCCACCCTGCAGTTATGTGCTGGATTGTCTCATTGGCCTCTTTGCACAGTCTACACCTGGGGTCTTGTCTGGTGTGGTAGATCTGGGCCTCTATTGCTCTGGTGCTCAAGGCCTGCTCCTGTGCAGCCATGATGAGTGTCTCTGTGCTGTCCTTTAGTCCAGCTCTGTCTAGACATTGGTACCATTTCCTGATATCCACCACTTCAGTTATGTTTGGGTGGTACATCCCATGTAGGGGCTTGTCCTCCCATGACGGAACCTCCAGCACCTCATCTTCTGTTCCCCATTGTCTGAGACATTCACTGAGCACGTCATCTGTTGGAGCCTTGTCCTTGTTGTACTTATGGATCTTGGATGTTTCATCCTGGATAGTGGCTCTCACACTCACTAGTCCTCGGCCTCCTTCCTTACGGCTAGCGTACAGTCTCAGAGTGCTGGATTTGGGGTGGAACCCTCCGTGCATGGTTAGGAGCTTTTGCGTCTTAACATCTGTGGTCTGTATCTCATCCTTTGGCCAGCTTATTATTCCTGCAGGGTATCTGATTACTGGCAGGGCGTAGCTGTGTATTGCCCAGGACTTGTTCTTACCATTGAGCTGGCTTCTTAGGACCTGCCGTACTCGGAGGTATTTGGCAATGGCCGCTTTCCTTGTCACCTCTTCGAGGTTACCATTTGCTTGTGGGATTCCGAGGTACTTGTAACTGTGCTCAATGTCTGCTATTGTTCCTTCTGGGAGTGAGACCCCTTCTGTGTGGACTACCTTCCCTCTCTTAGTCACCATCCGACCACACTTCTCTAGTCCGAATGACATCCCAATGTCTGCACTGTATACCCGGGTGGTATGGATCAGTGAGTCGATGTCTCACTCATTCTTAGCGTACAGCTTGATGTCATCCATGTAGAGGAGGTGACTGATGGTGGCCCCGTTCCTGAGTCGGTATCCATAGCCAGTCTTGTTGATTATTTGGCTGAGGGGGTTCAGACCTATGCAGAATAGCAGTGGGGACAGGGCGTCTCCTTGGAATATGCCACATTTGATGGAGACTTGTGCAAGTGGCTTGCCATTGGCTTCAAGGGTGGTTTTCCACAGCCTCATCGAGTTTGCAATGAAGGTTCTTAGAGTCCTGTTGATGTTGTATAGCTCCAGGCATTCAATGATCCAAATATGTGGCATTGAGTCGTAGGCTTTCTTGTAATCAATCCACGCTGTGCTCAGGTTAGTATGTCAGGTTCTGCAGTCTCGAGCGACTGTTCTGTCTACCAGGAGCTGGTGTTTGGCACCTCTGGTATCTTTGCCGATTCCCTTCTGAGCTTTGCTCATGTATTGATCCATGTGCCCGCTTATCTTAGCCGCTATGGTGCCGGACATGAGCTTCCATGTTGTGGAGAGGCAGGTTATTGGGCGATAGTTGGATGGGACTGTACCCTTTGAGGGATCCTTCAGGATCAGGATTGTGCGCCCTTCGGTTAACCATTCAGGGTGATTCCCATCTCTCAGCAGCTGGTTCATTTGTGCTGCCAAGCGCTCATGGAGTGCCGTGAGTTTCTTAAGCCAGTAGGCGTGTATCATGTCGGGGCCTGGTGCTGTCCAGTTTTTCATACCTGAGGCTCTTTCTTGGACGTCTGGCACTGTGATGGTAACTGGATTCTGTTCAGGGAGGTTGCTGTGGTCCTCTCTCAGAGCCACCAGCCACTGTGCATCACTGTTGTGTGCTGCCTCCTTCTCCCATATGCCTTTCCAGTACTGTTCAGTTTCCAGCCTTGGTGGGTCTGCTCTGTTATTGTTACCCTGCCACTGAGCGTACACTTTCGCTGGTTGAGTTGCGAACAGACGATTTACTCGTCTGGCTTCGTTGTCTCTCGTGTATCTCTTTAGGCGGCTGGCCAAGGCTTGGAGCCTTTGTTTGGCAATTTCCAATGCTTCAGGTATGGGCATCTGGCTGTACCTTTTGGGTACTTGCTTTTTCATTGCCCCTTTCAAGGCCTCTGTCAATTGACTCATCAGTGGTGCCCGTGGTCATTGGGGCACTAGGGGCAGTGACCCCCAAACTGGAGGAGTGGCTCCAGCAGATCCCAGGAAATACATCAGACATCTCGGTCCAGAAAAGTGCAGTTCTAGGAACAGCAAAGATACTGCACAGAACCCTTCTGAGCCTTCATTGCCACTCCTCCAGTTTGGGGGTCACTGCCCCGAGTGCCCCAATGACCACGGGCACCACTGATGCCTTCACCCTCCAGGTTTTCTCCAACTCTTCTCCGAGCCCCTGGTATTTCTCTAGTTTCTCATGTTCCTTTTTCCTGATGTTGAAGTCGCTTGGTGTTGCTATGTCGACCACAACATCTTTCCTCTGCTCTTTGTCCACCACACAATGTCTGGTTGGTTCTCCATTACCATTCTGTCCGTCTGTATCTAGAAGTCCCACAGGATCTTAGCTCGGTCATTCTCTACCACCTTTGGAGGTGTTTCCAGCCCATACTCTGCACAGATGTTCCTGTACACTATACCAGTCACTTGAGAGATGGGAATATATATATATTAGGGATGTAACGATTCACTCAACTCTCGATACGATTCGATTCATGATACTGGGTTCACGATATGATATTCTCTCACGATTTATTTTACAAAATGGGACTGTAGTAAAATAATGACTGAAAAATATTCCTTTTTTTGGGGGAAAAAAAACTTTAAAATACTGTACTATTTTCCTTTTATTTTTCATTGTCAAGAATCCCTTGATAAACTATTCAAAACAATGCAATTTAGCTAAAAATAAATCTTGAATGAAATAAATAAAGGAATAATACAAATGAAGAAGAAGCCTATTAATTTAAATTCTGGTTCTATAGTAAACAATGCAAAACTGCATAATAGTTCTTTTTGTTTTTAAAAATGCAACTGAAAATGTATTTTGTGTCTAAACAACTGGACTTTAAAAAAAAAAAACTGTCATTGCACTGATTTACGTCAGATATTTGTTTGGACCAGCAGAGGGCACTGGTAACCCAGTGGTCGGTTGGAATGCAGATATCTTGCAGTGAAGAAGAGATGCTATGCTAGCAGACAGAGCTAATAGAAAAACGTGACTTTTACAGATATTCTCGTAATATTACAGATATTCTTTCAGTGCTAAAGGGGTAATGAATCATTTATGAACATGTTTAAGAGTAGAAGATGGCCAGAAAGAAAGTAGTAGCAGATTCTGCCCGCCGCGTACACTGCTGGACAAGAGAAGGGATAAATATATAGCGCACTCGGCTGTTTAAAAAAAAAGTACTGGAATTCAATTTTCAAAGTATCGATGTCAATCGTGATACCTATGAATCAATTTTTAACTGCCTTACGATTAATTGTTACATCTGTAATATATATTTAAATAAAATGAAAAAAAGACTTTGCTAACTGAACAGGACAGTGGCAACACATGCACACGGACGGCCAAATAACCTGAATGTTTGTTGGAAGAATGATAATCAGCATTGGAGAGGCACGGACATTTGTTTATTACGGGGCACATCTGTCTCTAACCCATGTCAGCACCAAGGACAGCTGAAATCACAGCTAATCACCCAACACTTAAATGGAACCATTTTGACAATGAGAAGAAAGACATTGATAAGTACCTTGTACTTGAAGAAGTAACAGAAGCAGAGGTGGACAGAATAATCACAACCTGTACCTCAAAAAAATCCAGAGACGTTAATAATCTAACTATGAGTCTAATAAAAACCATAACAGCTGAAATAACCCCGCCACTAACACATATAAGTAATCTATCATTTAAGAATAGTGTTTTCACAGAAAAAATGAAAATTGCAAAAATCAGACCGATTTACAAGGGTGGAGAAAAATGGAATTTCACTAATTATCGACCTATATCAATATTACCACAATTATCAAAAATTCTGGAAAAACTGTTCATGAACAGACTCGACAAATTTATAGAAGATAATAATATACTACATGAAGGACAATATGGATTTAGAAAAGGACGTTCAACAGCAATGGCTATAATTGACATCACGGAGAATATAAGAGAAGCATTAGAAAAAAAACTATTTGTATTCGGAATTTTTCTGGACCTAAAAAAAGCCTTTGACACAATTAATCATGATATTCTAGAAGAAAAACTTCAAAATTACGGAATAAAGTACAACGCCTTAAAATGGATTAAAAGCTATATGACAAATAGGAGACAATATGTTGACTTTGAAGAACACACATCAAAATGCCAAACCATACAATGTGGTGTTCCACAGGGTTCAATTTTAGGGCCAAAACTGTTCATTTTATACATAAACGACATTTTCAAAGTCTTAAATTGCCTCAAACTAACGTTGTTTGCAGACGATACAACCATTCTATGCTCAGGCAAAGACATTAAAACTCTAATAGAGTCAACAAATGAAGAACTATCAAAAATTCAGACATGGTTAGATATAAATAAACTAGCCCTAAACGTCAGTAAAACAAAATTCATTAATTTCGGAAAGAGAAAAATAACAGGAGATATAAGACTGAAACTAAACAAGGAAATAATAGAACAAGTAAAAGAATATAGGGTACTAGGAGTGTGGATGGACGACAAGCTGACCTGGAAAAAACATATACAAATAGTTAAAAACAAAGTTGCTAAAAGCAGTTACATCCTATGGAAACTTCAACAAATCCTACAAACCAAATCACTTAAAACAATCTATTCTTCACTCATAGCATCTCATTTAAATTACTGCTCCAAAATATGGGGAAATAACTACAAAACGTATCTTGAACCACTATTTAAACAACAAAAAAAAGCTATAAGAATTTTACATAAAGTACCACACAACGCACACACAAACGAATTATTTGAGAAGTCAAAATACCTAAAACTGCAAGAAATAATACACTACAACACACAAATACACGCATTTAGGGCTTCATCTAAAAAACTACCACATCAAATACAAAAATGTTTCACATACAATCAAAATTCCTACGACTTCAGACATAATAATGTGTTTAGACCAAACAGGGTTAAATCAAACGTTGGCTAACATAGTACTGTGCATAGAGCCATGAACCTCTGGAACAGCCTTGACAAAGAGACACAACAATCTGTAAATCTGAAAGGATTTAAGGACAAAACGAGGAGGACATTTTTACACACATACAGATCTCAAGTCAACTCTTCATCAAACTCTACAGCGACGACATGGAACTCATTAACTGGTCATTGAGAGCCATTGACAAAATCTTCTCAACGAGGCAATTGTTACAGCACGAACCAGCGTGTCCAAAGGACACATACCCAGGTGGATATGTCATGGATGCACGAGGGAGAAGCCAGATGCTCTGTCTCTCTCTGCTGACAGTGGAAGATGTGGAGGACATCTATCTGCTAGGGGTCATGATCTTTGGCCTGCTAATGATGGGGGTAGGTGTATGTGTATGTGCCTTTCTGATGGATCGTAAGCTGAGGCGACTTTCAGAGGATATGAAGGTTCTCCGAAAGAAGAAGAACTTCACGTTTGGAGAGTTGGAGGAACGTAAACAACGACTGGAAAAGAAAGCTCGAGGAGATATGGAGAAAAAGGACAGTGAGGAGGAGTAACAACAGGAACAATGACTGCAGACGAGAACATATCACATAAAAAAGGACAAAAAAAAAAAAAAAACGTTAATGAAAAGATGAAATTATGAAGAAGATGAGAATGTTTGACAAGGGAAGAAACGAGGTTTGATGTAAAATTATCTGTGTTCAAATCAGGGGACGGATCTAGATAAGCATAATGCTTTTTTCCGTCGTCCTTTCCAGCATGAAAAAGGACAAAAAAAAAAAAAAAAAACAATGATGTGATTTTGCTCTGAATGTCAAAATGAATTTCTGTGAATGTAACCATGTCGGAAATGAACTGAATAAATAAATAAATAAATAAATAAATAATATAAAACTCCTCCTGTGTCCTTTCTGCTGCCATTCGCCATGCTAACTGCTGCCACTTGCTACGTTTACTACTGCTACTCGTTACGCTAACTGCTGTCACTCACTATGCTAACTACTGCTCTTTTCTGCAATTTCCACAGAATTAACTTCAGATTTATTTACCTCAGACTTAGCTTCCCTATTGGCTTAAAGCTCTTGTAATTCAACCTCTTTAGACAGTCTTCCAAGGTGTCAAGACACGCTCCTCCATTTCCAGACTTCTCGACATTTCCAAATCCGTAGCCGAACTAAAGGATGCGGTTAGCATAGACTCGGGGTACAGGTCAGAGCTTAGCTTCTGGTCTCTCCTTCTGGGGAAGTGGAACGGCATCTCTTTTTCTACAATATCTTAGAAACTTCTGTATCCTTAAAACATTGGTCCAGGAAGCAAATCGTGTGTTTTGCGACAAACAGGCAATGGTCAGTATTATTAACAAGGATGTCATATAGGGTTAGCCCTATGTCAGATTTTTTCTTTACGTTTTTGTTATCATTGTTAATGTCAGGTATTATCATTATCTCATTTATTAAGTGTACGTATGTTTTTCATTATTATTACCAATTTCTTTGTTGTTTTTTATCTTTTGACTTTATTGTGGCTTCCTCAGTGTTTCTGTAGAAGGGGGAGGGGTTCATTGTTCTAATTTCAACAATGAGAAATGCATATTCTGATGATCGTATTGTAAAAAATCATAAGTAAACCTTGTTCAAAAAAAAAATTGTTAACATGGTCTGTTATTCAACATCACTTCTGGTACGTTCTAAGAGTCCTTAGCAACACCATAGCAACAGAATAAAGCATGAAGAGTGTACGTGAAAATTAACAAACTACAGATCGTATAAATAAACTCAATGGATACTATTACAGTTAGAGTAAATTTATCACAAAAATGTTACCAAAGCAAAGCCACAAGCTCTCTTTATATATATATATATCTATATCTATATCTATATATATCTCTTAATATAAAGCAATATACAGTAAAAATGTAACAAATGTCTGCCATGTTTTTCCTTTCTCAAACAGGATGACGAGGTGGTCACATGACCTGATATATGAACCATAGAAAACACTGAAGAGATGAAGGTAGTGTGTGTAATTTGTGTGTACGCACTCAGATGTGTGTGTGTGTGTGATCACAAAGTGCAACCCTTGAATAATCTGCTGCATCATGAGATACGAGCGTCTCATTAAGATTCCTACAGAGCGGTGACTCAGCCCATTTTAGTAATGGAGCGCCCCAGCCACCTAAAGATGGAAACGGCCATTTTTCACCCCCCCCCCACACACACACACACACACACACACACACACACACACACACACACACACTTTATATATAAATTATCTCAAGCACTTACGAACGAGGAAGGAAATGCCGCCGCAAGGTCATTCTCAAATCTTTTGGATGGAATGATCAAAGGGGCGGAGCTTAGATGGGAGTGTAGCAGTAGGACACACACACACACACACACACACACACACCAGTATATCAACTAGGGTCAGGGTTAAGCTTTGTCAACCAAGGAAATGGTTGGTGACCAAGACTATGGCACAGGTAGCGATTAATCGACCAAAAAATAAATGAAGAAAAGCTGCAGCTGTTAGTGAACTGGTCTCTGATTGGAGCAGAGACAGAGTTAAGACACTGTTAAATCAATCCTTTTTCTTCACAAGAACATGGATTATCCTTTGATAAGTGGATTATGTAAATAGATCTTTCTCTATAGCGCACGCTGTGCACCTCTGTGTGTTTGACGTGCACTTGTTTTCTCGTGCACTGATCTAATGATGATAAACAATTGTCTGTAAAGTGTTAATAAAAGCAGGTTTCCCACTAAAACAAATGTAAATATGTCATTTATATGATTAAAAAATAGGTTTTAATTGTAGTTTCAGGTCAGGCTGATATAAATACCTAATGTCTGTCAGACCTGTAGGTTATAATCATAAATGATCTGTGTTTAAAACCCAAAAATTCAAACTAAATATTTGTGTCTCTTTCTACATCTACTCATTCATTCTCAGGCTCTGCTGCACAAAAACTCTGACACAAATGCAACAATGTGTACGTGGGTCAGATTAGAACCATAAACCATTCACACTAGAGTCTGATAGGGTCATATTTTAAATGGTCATGTGAACAAATGAACAAACATTAAGACTGTTATGGAGAAGATGAGCTCTGTGGGCGTGGATGGTAGGGACGTAGAGGAGGGGCTTCTCAGCCAGAAGGAGTCTGTGGTATCTGCCCTGGTTTAGGTTCACACACCAGTGAGAGTCATATTTGCTTTGGTCTTGAATATAATCCTTTATTTTATTGAAACTGGATCATCTTTGCACAGCAGGACGAGTGTGTGTTAGTCAGGTTGATGTTGACGTCTGCTATGAATCACTGATCACATGTAGTGTTGTGTCCTACACTTAACTGACAGTGGTGAGTGAACAGGAAACAAAGCCTGTTTACTTACAAAATATATCAGTAGACGACATTATTAAAATCACACAAATGTCACCCATTGTAATTTTATTATTTTGCAAATAATGAAATAATGCTGAAATTGAAAGTCAAAGTCCCTGCATATTTAATAAATCTGGTCGACCAATGAAAATCTTGGCCAACCACGACGGCATCGACCAATTAGTCGACTAAACGACCAAAGTTGAACCCAGTCTAAACTGGCCTTAAACTGGGAAAAAGTAGCAAAATAAACAAAAATGAGGGAACGAAACAAAGGGCCTGGAGACCCTGGTCTAACTGAGTTGTAGTAGGTAGACATTGGGTCGTCCACCCAGCACCCACCCAGCACCCACCCAGTGTGTGAGTTATTGAACATATCACAGATGAACACTCAGAGTTCCTACAGTCCCTGAATGCACCACTAACCTGCATGTACGTAGTAGGCCAGGTACAGATCCAGCTCTTTGACTGATACTCCAATGTGATTGGGCTGCACACAGAGGGCGGGGCTAGAACAGGCCCCTCCCTTCACCAGCCTCTCTCCGTCGGTGCTCTCCAGGGGAATCCCTTTGAAGAGGATGACCATCACCAGGTCCAGGCGCCACACCTTGTCCGCCTGACGCAGGCAATCGATGCGTCTCATCTTTCCCTTCTGGTCGGGGTTGGACATGACGCAGCACGGGGGCTTCTTCCCCGTCACCGTGAGGACAAAGTCCTCCCTGAACTCTGGACGGATGTCCTTACGCAGCTTGGCTAGGAGCCGGGATGCCCACTTCTGTTTCACCTCGGGTTTCTCACCCAGCAGCTCGTCCTTCACGCCGCGTTCCTCCTCCTTCGACATGCGCTTCTCGTGCTTCTTGAAGTACTTCCTCTTCCTGGCCTGCAGGTTGAACCACGTGTATGCGAAGGCGCGCACGTGAGGCAGCAGCGCTTCGATGAAGGGATGGAACTCATCCTGTAAGAGACACATGGTTAGACGGACTGCACCTGAACGCATTGTAGCTCCCCACAGCACCGTGACTGAGTTTACCTCCGTACTGAGATTAGAACCATGACATAATCCAGTAAACAAATAAAACACGTGTCTGTTCACTTTGAAAACAAAAATATATATTTATTTTTTTAGCAAAAATTAATTTTTCGGTACAGCGCATGTGCGTGCATGCACATATATAATCTCAGTACGAGGCAAACTCAGTACATGACACCGTCACAGGAACAGTTAGTTTGGAGGGTGCGTTCAGGAGCTCAAACATTTAGAACTAAACAGTAAAAACACTTTTAGTTAAAGTCACAATCACATTAAATAACGTACATTTCATTTGTTTAATCAAAGACTGGGAGAACATGCAAATTCTGCTCGTGTCTCAGATCTGACACCTTCACCAACAGTCCCTGAATGCCTCATTTTGTTCACCCACGGTGCGTTCACTGACACCCACGGTGCGTGAGAGGAAGTCTGAACAAAAGTGAAGCATCTGATGTGTTTACAGCAGGAGAACCTGCAACTCACCCTAATTATAATAAACTTAGATCGACAGATACAAGCCCCGCCCACTAATGACGCCTTCAGGAGCATCATAGACTGATCTGACTGACACACACACACACACACACACACAGGTCATTCCAGGTCACCAAAAGCGCAGAAACACACGCACGCTCGTGCACGTGGAGAATCAAACATCGCAAGTTCATTAAAGTCAAAACGCGCACACGCACACGCACGTGCGCGGCTGGTTCCGTTCACTGACCTGTGTGAGGCAGACCGGTGAGTACATGTCTGCGGACCTGTTAGAGGCCCTCTGCGGGAGCGCGCAAAACTTCCAGCCGGAACACGAGACACATGTCCGGGACTGGACGGAGAGCCGGGCTGGAGCCCCGGGACTGGACGGAGAGCCGGGCTGGAGCCCCGGGCTGAGTTGCTGCTGACGTCCCGTCACAGAGTCACAGCTCCGGGGCTGGAGCTCAGACTCATGTCCGCCCTACGGTTCTCCACGTGTATCTGGTGAAGCTCTGAGAGCCGCAGAGCAGCCAATGATCAGATCGACCGCAGGAAGAATCGATCTCTCCACTTTGGGCAGGACAGCCCAGTGCGCGGCGCGCACGCGCGTGTGAGTGTTCCAGTGATTGTAAAGAACAGTGCACGTGTGTTGTGTGATCAGGAACAAAAAATAAGACTTTAGAAATAAATCTGTTTATTTTCTTTTTTTAAGTGTTTGTTTGATTAACTCACGAGCTTCTTTTGTGTGTGTGTGTGTGTGTGTGTGTGTGTGTGTGTGTGTGTGTGTGTGTGTGTGTGTGTGTGTGTGTGTGTGTGTGTGTTTTACTAATCATCAACAATTCACTCATTTAAAGAAGAGAAATACACAACAACACATGAACACTTAATAAATGACAACAACACGTTGGTAAGGAATCATCATCATCTTCATCATCATCATCATCATCACCATCATCATCATCATCATCATCATCATCATCATCATCTTCCTCCTGCAGGATGAAAACTGCTGAGTCAGCTTTTTTGTGACCTGAGCTGATCTGCCTCAGGTTTAATGAAACAAGCTTTTATGTTAATGCAGAGATGACTTGATTCACACACACACACACACACACACACACACACACACACACACACACACACACACACACACACACACACACAAGCAAAGAGATAAAGTATCAAATCCTTCATACCAGAGTTGGTCAGAGCTAAATTATTATATATTATTAATTGATCCTGAAACTGATCACAGATAATTACACGTTCCTCACCAAGAAGATGTAAATGTTTATGTTAATTCAACACATTTTCAGGACATCCCACACACTTTGGTCTAAAATAATTTTGTAAATTTTTACCAATTGTTCCTTTATTATTTAATATTCTCACTGTAAATGTTTAGTTTGATCTGATCAATAGATATAGATAACATAGTGAGGGGGTGTGTCCTTATTGTTCTTCCAATATATCTGTAACTCCATCACATATAAAGGTAAATATGGTATAGTCATAAGCTCCTCCTACAGAAATAGATCTGCTATACATCCTATCTGGTGGACATGTCAGCTCCTCTAAATAGTCAGTGTGTGTTTGGGTCTGGAACATGTTCAGTAAACTACTTAGCATATGTCTCAGCTCCCTGTAATGTGATCAGCTTAGAGCTATGAACATAGACTGTTCACATCACTAATGATTAGTCACAGATATACATTGGTTCTAGACTCACACACTCTGGAAATATTAACATATACTTTATTTACTATTTTCATTGGTTCATAACTACATGTGAGAATGTAATAAATAATCTGACGTGTTTTAATTTATAGTATAAATGTTAATATTTAGTGGGATATTAAACCATTTTTATTTATGTGACTTCTTCAAACAGGTCAAAGTTCTCTGCATTAGATCACTGCACAACCAATCAGAGAGAAGGGCAGGTTACCATGGAGATGGAGGATGAGTTGTGTGTGTGTTACAATTATTTGTATGTATTTCTTTGTGTATCAGATATTCATCAAATTTTGACCTTCTTCGTTGTGAGGTCTTATTTCTACACACACACACACACACACACACACACACACGCACACACACACGCACACACACACAGGCTTATGCTACATGGAGAGAGAGCGCCATCTGCTGGATGATCAGAGGTGTTAAAGACATTCCAGTCCACCTTAAATCTAACATTATATGGACCAACATCTCATCCCACCTTAACACACTTCAGATAGGTCCATACCACCTTAAATTAGATAAGTCCATACCACCTTAAATTAGATAAGTCCATTCCACCTTAAATTAGATAAGTCCATACCACCTTAAATTAGATAAGTCCATACCACCTTAAATTAGATAAGTCCATTCCACCTTAAATTAGGTAAATCCATACCTTACCTTGCCCAGATTGCCCAAAAGGGGCGGTACATCTTGGAGCATAGCCCTGCGCTGATTGGACAATGACAAAGAGAGCAGCTCAAACTGTCTAGAACTGTCACAGTCTGTAACATTGTGGAAGAATATGATTAAATAAATCCCTCCTTTTTCCCCTTTGGTAAGGCATCGCCCTGTTTGCCCATATGGAGAACCCGCCCATGGTTTATGCCCTACCCCCTAGCCCCTACCCCTAACATTGCGATCTATCCACTTGGGGCGCTCCTGAGAGTGTGACCTGACAGAGTGTGTGTTGCTTGCAGCAATAAACCTGTATCGTGTGTGTTTTTTATGAGCGAGTGTTGGAACTGTCAATGTTCAGGCTGTAGACAAACAACCTGAAGATCTACTGGCTTCTAAGCATATTTATGGTCTTTTTTACATCTACTGCCATGTTGGTGAGCTGGATGTCTGCTGTCATATCATTCACAGTTGAGACTTCGTCCTTTCCGTACGGGCAGGGTTAGGGTTAACCTAACCCTAATCTTAAAAACTTAGAGATAATTTAGAGATATGCCTTCTTAGTTGCAATAATGACTTGATTTATTAAAGGTAATCAAGGAGGACAAATAGAAATACAACCTGAGACGTGTTACAGCTGGATGTCTCAAAGCTTTGCCCTACCCACAGTATCAATGGTACTAGATTATATACCCAGACGCATCCGTCAACGTGGAGTTTTCAAAGGAACTTTGAACACAATTATAACACGTACCTTATAATGGTACATGTACCTTATAATGGTACATGTACCTTATAATGGTACATCAGAATCAGAATCAGAATCAGAATCAGAATCAACTTTATTGGCCAGGGGTGAATGAATACACACGAGGAATTTCTTTTGGTGACCTGTGCTCTCTCAGGTAGTATAACATTAAATAATAACAATCAACTAGAATAAAGAAAAATAAATAAAATAGAGAAAAATAAAAAGAAAAAAGAAGTATAAACATAAATATAAGAGTAGTTAGACTAATATGTGCAAACTAAATAAAAATAACAAGATGATAATAATAATAATAATAATAATAATAATAATAATAATAATAATAATAATAATAATGAAATAAAATAAGAATACAATAATAATAATAATAAGATAATAGTGCAGTAGTGCAGGTGAACATTTAAATGGAAATATTATGTCTATAAACATTCACAGTGACAGGTTGATCCAGGGTTGTTATGTTTAGTTCCAGGTTATTTCACAGTAACAGAAACAGGTCTGACTCTCTATGACTGTTTAGTGTTGATCACAGTGACAGCCTGGGGGAACAAACTGTTTTTATGGCGGGAAGTTTTGGCGTACAGTGATCTGTAGCGTCTGCCTGAGGGGAGGAGTTTAAACAGATTGTGTGCAGGGTGGGAGGAGTCTGCAGTGATGTTACCTGCCCGTTTCCTGACCCTGGACAGGTATAAGTCTTGGATGGAGGGCAGATCAACACATGTACCTTATAATGGCCAGTTATCAGATTGTGTCCCCTCCAGTACTGGTGCACCCCAGGGCTGTGTCCTCTCACCTCTGCTGTACGTTATGTATATGGCAGTGACGTGCCGTGACCACTAGGGTTGGGTAGACCACCAATGACAATTTCATATGTTTCTGCTGTCAAGTGTTAATTCAATTCAAATCAATTTTATTTGTATAAAGCAATTTCCAACAGTCATCTCAATGCGCTTATCAAAATATAGAATTCATAATAAGAATCAGAATCAACTTTATTGACCAAGTAATGTATGAATACACACGAGGAATTTGTCTTGGTGAACTGAAAAAACCCAATGAGATCCACATGAACAAGTGTTTAGCCATCTAACAAAATCAACATCATAAACACCATTAAAGAAACATAAACAATTATGTAATATATTTATTTTTTTATTTATTCAGTTTATTTCCGACATGGTTACATTCACTTTTTTTTACATTTTTATTTTTTATTTTTTTGTACATGGTGAAAAAGGAGACGAGAGAAGCAGTTTGCTTATCTAGGCCCCGTCCCCTGTTTTGTACACCGAAAATTTACATCAAAGCTTGTCTCTCTGGTCAAACATTCTTAGGTTGTTCTGAACAGTCCTTTTTTGTGTAGGATTTATTCTCATCTGTAGTCAGTGTTATCTTTTTTTTTTTATTCCTCCTCCTCTCCATCGTTGTTCGTGTCGGCCTTGTTCCCTGCCAGACATTGTTTGCATTCCTCCAGTTCGAGAAAAGTTCATCATCTTTCGAAGTTGTTCGATAGGTTTTTCCCTTTTCATCCATGACGTCACCACTCGGGAATGTCTCTTTTGGACACACAAGTTTGCAGCTTGTTTTGTCTCTACATCAAGGTTATTCCAGGTGTTGTTAGTTCTATTGGCAGTGTTGTATTTTCCACTGTTAGATTTTCTTGTATAAACACATTATTATATCTTAGTTCATAAGCAAGGTAGTAATGTAATCCTTAATCACCCCACCACCTAGCAATTGAAATTAATAAATGACAGACCTTTTTTACTCTTGGTTTCCACATTGAATTCGGTGTCAGTAAAATAATCACAGTCTGAGTTTTGTTTCCAGTGTTTATATAGATCTGGGTCCATGTCCATGATTACCATCAGTAATGTTATTGTTTAGGTGGATCCTTCGTATTTTCCCAAGTCTTCCATTGTTTTGAGGAATATTGGTTTTCCGTTCACTTCTCCCAGTGGTGTGATATAAATCCTGCAGTTTCTCGTCCACATCTTTAGAATCTTTCCTCCTTTTTTATTTGGCGTGCCTTCCATGCAATGCTTGCGTTTCGTTTTGTCAAGTTTTCATTAATAAATACCTTGGTTTCCTTCAGTTTTTTGCCTTGCTTCAGTAGTTCTTTAAATTTCACATTCGTGAAGGTTATTTTTACAGCTCTGTTATCATTTCGCTTTGGCAGGAGATGGCAGGAGTTGATGTTGTCAGGGTTCAGGACAATGTCCTTCGACTCCAGGTAGTCAATGACCTGTTGTTTAATCGATTATGTTTCTTCGTCACTCGCGTAACTCCTGGGTTTTATCTTTAGGCCTGTGATGATGACATTTTTCTCTCTTTCCTTTTGTTCCAGCTCTTCAACCCTCGTGTTCAACAGTTTTATCTCTTCAGCATTTCTCTCATTCTGCTGTTTCAGTACCTTTGCTTCACTTTGAAGGTTTTCCAGTGATTTTTCCAGCGTCTTTTCCAACGACTTTATCTCGGCAGATAGACCGTCTTTGAGGTTTCGTAGACCCTCGTGTATCATCTCCTTGACCTCTTCCAAACCCGGATCAGGTTCTGGAGGGCCTCCATGCGGTTTCTGAACCATTTTTCTTTTTGTCTTGGGCCCAATTTTTCAGGCTGTTCAGCTGTACCTGTAGCCAGCTGTAGCCAAGGTCGTGTTATCGGAGCGAGTGAAAACACGTCTGCTCTCTCCAAAAGACCAGAGAAAGATGCCTCTATACTCTCCCAACAAGATATATCTCATGACACGGCACATGACACATCTGTTGTTTGTGTTGGAAACACAGAAACATGGAGAAAATGACAACAACAACTCAGAACATCCTCAGTGAGGAGCATCCACAAAGTCAATCCTTCCTTTTGTTCCATTCACTGTAGAAAGTACCAACAATGTTCTGACCTTAGCTTTGCTGAAGGTCTGGTAGCTCAGGTGTTGGTCTCCATCTTTTAAAAGCTGTCGTTTTTCCTCAAAACAAAGTTTCTTTATCATCTCTAGCGCTGTCATCCTGACTGTAGTGTTATCCCGCCCACTAGCTAGAGAACGTAGCAGCAGTGGTCACGTGATATCAATTCACTAATGTACTGTGAACTTACGCATAGCATTTAGCATAGCACGGATACGTCTAAAGGCAGCTCTCTACACTGCCTTTGTACGTAAATGGTTTTCATCTTGGGGAACTGACTGCGCATGCGCAAACGTAAAATCACGCAATGAGAATGGAGGCGGAGGAGCAACGTGCCTTTGGGAGGAGGCGTGGCCTCCCTCTGCCTTACAGCGGAGCGAAAAAAAAAAAAAAAAAACAGCTGTTCCAGGAAATGGCGCTGTTTAGTAATTTGGGCTATGAAACATACAAAATGCGGACACTTTCAAACTTATAGGTACTGTAGGGTATTGGAAATGGAAAAATAAATAATTTATAATTATATGATAATTAAAAAAAAAAAAAAAATTATAATTAAATAATCAAAATATCAATTCACCCTTGGGTAGGCACTGCCTACCTTGCCTACCCTGACGGCACGTCACTGGTATACGGGGTACGGACTGGTGCAGATATCTGATTAAATTAATTAATTAAATCGGGCTTTCGCCTTTAATTGGCCATGTAATGTTAGTACATTATTGGAATTTGTCTTCTGCACTTAACCCATCCCTGAGGAGCAGTCGGCAGCCATTTTGCGGCGCCTGGGGAGCAGTTCGGGGTTAAGGGACTTGCTCAACATCCCACAGTGACGGCCCCGGTGAGGCTTGAACCGGCAACCCTCCGATTACAAGCCCAGCGTCCTTAACCACTAGGCCACCACTCCCCTGATCAACAGTGCTCTGCTATCTCTCGTACAGGGCCCTGAACCAGGCCATGGTAGTGCCCTGTCTGACTTCCTCACATGGTGTGGTGACAATTATTTGAACCTGAATGTAACAAAAACTAAAGAAATGATCATCAACTTCAGGAAAAACCCACCAAAGCATGATGCCAGCATCATTAATGGTGAAAAGGTGGAAATGCCTGGGCACAATATTTGACTCTGAACTAAAATTTGATAAAAACACAGAGTCAATTGTAAAGAAAGGCCAACAGCACATCTACTCTTTTAATGTATCTAAACCTATTTTATGTGTTTTTTTATCATTCTTTTATTGAGAGTCTTTTCATTCATGTGTTGGTTTTATGGATCATCAGTAAAAGATAAAAAATAACTGTCCAACATTATAAAAACTTAAACCAGGATCATGTGTACAGATTCCTGATCTTCACTCTCTATAGAGCAGGCAGGTTCTCCAAAAATCAAAGAACATCACTGGTCATCCACATCATGTTCTTAGGGAGAGCTTCACCCTGATGCCCTCTGGGAGGCGCTATCTCACTCCCAGCAGGAAGACAAATAGATATACAAACTCTTTCATTTCTGCTGTCATCAAGCTTTTAAATAGTAGTGAGAATGAGATATGTCTATGTAGTGTTTTTTAGAGTTGCATCTATTTTTTATTTATTTATTACCACTAATGCACTTTATCACAATGTCGTAACTGCGGTAACTACTTCATGGTTGTGTGGATGTCTGTGTAATGTTCTGTCTCTTGCTGCAACCCAACCCACTACTGCAAACTGAATAACCCCTCGGGGATAAATAAAGTCTTCTGATTCTGATTCTCCCCCCTAACCTCTACCCTATACCCTCTAACCGCTACCCCAAACCCCCAACCCTCAACCCCAAACCCATACCCCCTACCCACTAACCTCTACCCCCACCCCTAACCTCTAACCCCTACCCTCTAACCCCTTCCCACTACCCCCTAACCCCTGACCCAGGGGCCACTCCAGTCCTCAAGGTCCTGATTCCTGAGACTTTTACGTGTGTCTCTGCTCAAACACATCTGGTTGAAACCAATGTGTTGTGATGAATCTCTGCAGAAGCAGATAACGAGCCATTCATTTGATTCAGATGTGTTGGAGCAGGAGAACATCTAAAAGTCTCAGGAATCCGACCCTCGAGGACTGGAATGGCCCACCTCTGCTCTACCCCCCTACCCCCCGGGCTCCAATAAAACAAACAAGCACTCCTTGCTTTAGTGTGTGTGTGTGTGCGTGTAACTGGGAATAAATGGTTCATAAATATTCATTGGAAAACAGCTGGCAAAGAGAGGAGCAGACTGCTGACACACACACACACACATACACACACACTCAGTGTGAGCTCGGGGCGAACACTGAGGTTGAACAACAACATGTGTTTTACCAGTGACTGTGACCTGCAGGAGTCACTGTGAGGCCTCACACACACACACACACACACACACACACACACACACACACACACACACACACACTCAAACTTTTAAATGTCTGTGTTGTTATGAATGACTTTATTTTTGTGTTATTTTATGTAGTTTTATGTTGACGATGTGTAGTTTTGTGTAGTTTTTGGGTCAGCAATGCTAGAAAGCTACTCAGTGTGATTCTTCATGCTTGGTCGGTATCCATGGCGATACTCTCCACAAATGAAAGAGTCCCATTTGCTTCTCAGTGTTCTAAGAACCAATGAAAGAGCAGCATTGTTGCTGTGGAAACGGTGTCAGTTTCTCTGTGAAGAACAGGAAACACGAGCGAAGGTCAGCGAGAGTTTGGTCAGATGTTTAAACCCCTTCATTCACAGCCTTTATAGTGTATAGTATATACTATATACTATATGGCAGGGGTTCTCAACTGGTCTCACCTTGGGACCCACATTGTTAATCTTTTTAAAAACATAAATCTATATATTTTCCTTTGCAACATGCATTTCACAGCATGCCTGCCAAAAGAAAAGTAGTTTTCAAAATAAAAAACAAGTCCAACATCAGATAAGTAAGAATTCTTCTTCTTCTTTTTTTTTGACCAGCTGTCTGCGACCCATCCCGTACAGGTCTACGACCCACTTTTGGGTCCCGACCCACTAGTTGAGAATCGCGGCAGTATATACCATATAGTATATACACGTGAGCCGGGTTTAGACCATCGTGGGACAAGTTAGTTTTACCCTACTGATGATGTGTTGTTGCAATAGTAATCCTGCTTGATATATATACTATATATATATATACACACATACAGTATATATATATATATATACACATATATACTATATATATATATATATATATACACACATACAGTATATATATATATATATATACACATATATACTATATATATACACACATATATACTATATATACACATATACTATATATATATATACACATATATACTATATATATATATATATATATACATATATACTATATATATATACACACATATATACGATATATATACACACATATATACTATATATATACACACACATATATACTATATATATATATATACACATATATACTATATATATACACACATATATACTATATATATATACACACATATATACTATATATATACACACACATATATACTATATATATACACACACATATATACTATATATATACACACATATATACTATATATATACACACATATACACTATATATATACACACACATATATACTATATATATATATACACATATACTATATATATATATATATATACACATATATACTATATATACACACATTTATACTATATATATACACACATATATACTATATATATATATACACACATATATACTATATAGATACACACATATATACTATATATATATACACACACATATATACTATATATATACACACATATATACTATATATATATACACACATATATACTATATATATATACACACATATATACTATATATATACACACACATATATACTATATATATACACACATATATATATATACACACACATATATACTATATATATACACACACATATATACTATATACACACACATATATACTATATATATATATATATATATATATATACACACACATATACTATATATATACACACACATATATACTATATATATACACACACATATATACTATATATATACACACACATATATACTATATATATACACACACATATATACTATATATATACACACACATATACTATATATATACACACATTTATACTATATATATACACACATATATACTATATATATATACACACACATATATACTATATATACACACATATACTATATATATATATACACACATATATACTATATAGAACACATATATACTATATATATATACACACACATATATACTAAATATATACACACACATATATACTATATATATACACACACATATATACTATATATATACACACACATATATACTATATATATATACACACATATATACTATATATATACACACACATATATACTATATATATACACACATATATACTATATATATACACACACATATATACTATATATATACACACACACATATATATAGATATAGCACACACACATAGATAGCTATATATATACACACACATTTATACGATATATATACAACACCACTATATACGAATATATAATATATACACACATATAGATATAATACACACACATATATACTATATATATACACACATATATACTAAATATATACACACACATATATACTATATATATACACACATATACTATATATATACACACATATATACTATATATATACACACACATATATACTATATATATACACACACATATATACTATATATATATACACACATATATACTATATATATATACACACATATATACTAACTATATAGACACACCATATATACTATATAATATACTACACATCATATATACTATATATATACACACACATATATACTATATATATACACACACATATATACTATATATATATATACACACATATATACTAAATATATACACACACACATATATACTATATATATACACACATATATACTATATATATACACACACATATACAGGTGGGAGACAGACCGGCTGGTGTCCTGGTGCAGCCAGAACAACCTGGAGCTCAACGCTTTAAAGACAGTGGAGATGATAGCAGACTTCAGGAAGAACCCAGCCCCCCTCACCCCCCTCACCCTGGGAGACTCTACAGTGAGCTCTGTGGAGAACTTCTGCTTCCTGGGGACCATCATCACTCAGGACCTCAAGTGGGAGCTGAACATCAGCTCCCTTATCAAAAAAGCTCAGCAGAGGATGTACTTCCTGTAGCAGCTGAAGAAGTTCAGTCTGCCAACAAAGATGATGGTGAACTTCTACAGCTCCATCATCCAGTCCATCCTCTGCTCCTCCATCACCATCTGGTACCTGCAGCTACGGCCAAGGACAAGGCCAGACTGCAGCGTATCATCCACTCTGCAGAGAAGGTCATCGGCTGCAATCTGCCCTCCCTCCAGGACCTGTACGCCTCCAGGACCTGTACGCCTCCAGGATTTTGAGGCGTGCAGGAAAGATTGTGGCCGACCCCTCCCACCCCGGTCATAAACTGTTTCAATCTCTCCCTTCTGGTAGGAGGTTCCGGTCCATCAGGACCAGAACCTCCAGACACAAAAACAGCTTCTTTCCCTCTGCCACCATCCACATGATCACACCCCAAGTCACCCACTGAACCCCCCCCCCCCCCCCACCCGATCACCACCTCCACCAGCTTGATACCTGCTGCACTGTATATATATATTTATATTTATATTTATCCTATTTATCCTTTATTCTCTATCTATCCTTTATTTATCCCTCATCCTTTATATTTATCATTATTATTATTATTATTATTGTTGCTGGGTTGTTCTTTGTTGTTTTGTTTTTATTTCTTTTATTTCTTTTTGTTGCTTGTTTTGTGCACCAACCACCAAGTCAAATTCCTTGTACTGTCCTCAAAACTGTACATGGCAAATAAAACATTTCTGATTCTGATTCTGATTCTGATATACTATATATATACACACACATATATACTATATATATACACACACATATATACTATATATATACACACATATATACTATATATACACACATATATACTATATATATATACACACATATATACTATATATATACACACACATATATACTATATATATATATACACACATATATACTATATATATACACACACATATATACTATATATATACACACATAGATACAGAGAATACACACACATATATACTAAATATATACACACACATATAGACTAGATAATAGAACACACATACGAATAGTAGCTACAACAATAGTGACTGATATATAGACAACCAGATAACTATATATATCACACACAGATATACAGATTAACACACAGTATACTATATATATACACAACAGATATACTATTAGAGAGATACACATATATACTATATAATATATATACACATATATACTAATATACACACATAAAACTATATATATATATACACACAGAATATACTTATATAACACACTATTACTATATATATACACACACATATATACTATATATATACACACATATATACTATATATATAGTATATATACCAGGAAACAAACTTACAGACACAGAGAAACACAAACATACAAACATAGACCTACACACACATAGTACAGTATGTGCGTGCAGCTGATCACTGATCATAAACAGCTGCTCCCTCAGCTCTACAGATGGACACGACTAGTGAAGTGACGTAGAGAGAAATGTAAATAGACTTTTCAGGAGACAGAACCCCCGTAAGGTTTGTGGACCTGACTCTGTCTCTCCTTCCACCTTAAAGCACTGCTGATCAGCTGTCTCCAGTGTTCACAGACATCTTCAACACCTCACTGGAGACATGCACCGTACCAGCCTGTTTTAAGGTCTCCACCATTGTTACTGTCCCTACAAAGCTGAGGATCACAGGACTTAATGACTACAGACCTTCTGACATCTGTGGTCATGAAGGCCAAGGACAAGGTCAGACTGCAGCGTATCATCCACTCTGCAGAGAAGGTCATCGGCTACAATCTGCCCTCCCTCCAGGACCTGTACCCTTCCAGGACTCTGAGGCCGACCCCTCCCACCCCGATCGCAAACTGTTTCAATCTCTCCTCTCTGGAAGGAGGTTTGGGTCCATCAACCTCCAGACACAAAAACATCTTCTTTCCCTCTGCCACCATCCACGTGAAAACAGCCCCACTCCCCCATTTTATTTTGAAAGGTCCTTTTGTAGATCACTGTCTAACCCTAACCAATGGGTTAGGGTTGGAAACCAAACGTAAACAGTCCCTCCTCTGACCCCTGACCTGTGAAAGGCCCTGGACCTCGTGTTGACACCCCTCAGGTAAGAACAACATCTTTATTCAGTCCACTGTGTGTTAGTGATGCGCCATAACAAGGCTCTTATTTCATTGGTTAAAATGATAGGTGCCTCACTTCCTGTTTTACATTCCAACATTTGTTAGCATTAGCGCTAATCCTGCTAACTCGCTAAGTGGCTAGGGTTAGTTTGTGTGAGTGTGTGTGTGTGTGTGTGTGTGTGTGTGTTAGTGAGTGTGTGTGTGTGTGTATATGAGATCAACCAGTGTCTATATATATGCTGCTGATAGCAGTGGTTAAAACATGGCTGAGACCTTAGTGAGTGCTATCAGTGTGCTGTGGTATCTGGCATGCTGAGGGCAGGTATCATCAATGAATGGACATTAATGTAATACATATGATGATAAATAAATGTGGTCCTTCATCCTCCTCTTCCTCAGCAGATGTGTTGGCTGGGGGCCATTTATCTAGAGGATGAGGAAGACGAGGAGGAAGATTTACCACTGAAGACACACACCTGTCCCACTGGGACACCACACACGCACACACACACACACTAACACACACGCACACACTCACACACACTAACACACACACACTGGAACATTCAGTCCAACCGTCTCAGAGCTGTGTTTGTTTTCACTATCTAACATTGGTATCTGACGTTACACAACACATTAAGCCTCAATCGCCATGGTAACTCAGGCTAAATCACCATGGTAACTCAGGCTAAATCGCCATGGTAACTCAGGCTAAATCGCCATGGTAACTCAGGCTAAATCGCCATGGTAACTTAGTCTAAACACCTAACCAGATCTGAATCAGGTGATGAAGTGGATCAGATGTGAGTAAGTACTAAAGTCCCGCCTCCTGACCAATCTGATCTTTTATAAAATGATCTGTCCAATAAAAGGAGGATCATTGTGACAAGATCCTTTATTTACCATCACATCCTATAGGAAACATAGAGATTTATATCTACATTCATGTATTCATGTATTGTGTAACAGAGCCACAGACTGACACGTCTGTGCTGTAATAAAATCAAACTGATCAGAACCTCACAGTGTTTGTGATTAGTTGCTAACTCTTTTATTTGATCCCCAGGGTTAGTGAACGTGTTTTTACACCAACACACTACTGTAGGAGTGGACAACTCTAACGTCTAATCTGGTGTTCACAAACACCAGAATTCCTCTTGTGCTGTTCCCGCCTTTGCCTTTTGAATCCGAACTGAAACGGTTTGAACCAATCATGAGGCAGTGTTGTGGTTTGGGGGGGATAACCAGGTGTTCTATTTCATAATATTTCGTGAGATGTCTCACTATGGGATGCAACCTCTGCCTGCATTCCTCAGAAGCAGTTATTTCAATCTGCCAATCCTGATTGGCCGGTGAAGCTTGTCCGTCCACTAGGGGGTCACCCACCTCCTATAAAAGGAGCATTCAAACACATCTTCTCCGCTCAGCTTTCTTGCATTTTTGCCCGTTTAACTGTCCACAGGCAGATTCTTTTTATTCCAGTCGCCGGACGCTGGCAGAACTAGCGCCTGCTCTAGGCCACAACAGGTAAAGAAGTAGGTAAAATACAGCTCTTACCTTGCTTTGCTTGGTAGGTGCTCTCCTTCGCTGTCAAAAGGTAGTGATCCTCCGAGCCTCAGCTCCACCTGACGGCTCCTTCCAACGCTATTGCTCCGGCTCATGTTGGTCCCCAGCGGCTCTTTCACCCTGGTGTTCTTCCCGCTGCACGCTTCTTGCCACAAGGTTGGTGCATTGACCTCAACACACCTCGCTGTCGTCTTGGTCCCACTGTCCTCTGCGCCTACGGGCCCGTGCGTACGTTGGTCCTCCCTCTGGGCTCTCACGAAAGTGTGTAGCCCGGCTCTAGCTCCAGATACTACGGTATCCGAACTTTGGACGAAAGCAAAAGTTGCCGTCTCGAAAGGAATCAACATTGTCCTCGACGTCTCAGACAAACCAGCACACGTAGGCCTGCATCCCTGCTAGCACCTGTGCTACCTACCTTGTAGTAGTGCTAGCTAAGCCACCTGCTCTCCTGACTGCGCCACGCAGTGATAGAGAGGACAAATCTTTCATCAGGGCAAGCTTCCTGCTGCCTCTTTTGCCTCTCAGGAGGGGATGGAGGGCTCCGTGCCCGTCTCCCATCCTCCCAGCCTGGACACTGTGGACGTGTGGAAGCGTGCTGCAGCTCGGCTGGCCATTCCATGGCCCACCGTAATGACTGAAACAACCAGGTCCCGCTACAAAGGAAAGAATCTTCCCTTTTTGCACACTTCTCCGAGACAGGTCCTTCCTGTCTTTCCTGAGCTGCTCGTTGAAGTGGCGCACTCCTGGAAGGACTATCCGTTCACCGGGAAAAACCCTGTGTCAGGTGCCTCATCCCTCGACTATGAGGCGATGGGGAGCCTCGGACTACTTTGTATGCCGCCAGTGGAGCCCCTCGTTGTGGCTCACCTGCTCCCTTGACAGCCCGCTGTGTTCCCTCAGGGGCCCGTGTTTCCGTCCAGAGTGGACAGTCTCCAGTTGGACCTGTCCGGTAGGACATATGCGGCCGATGCTCTCTCAATCAGGGCGCTGAATGTTCTCTCTCTCCTCACTGCCTATCAGGCCGAACGGTTTTTGCCCATGGTTGCTGATGTGTGCCTCCGCACACAGCGCTGCTCTGTGCAGGCCATTGGGAAGGTGCCAAGGCTCGGCCTTCTGCTGTTTGGGAGAGACAGACTGGTGCCACAGGATGTTCGGCTGTTGCTCCCCCCCCCCGCCGCATGTCCACACACATTCAAAACAGAGTGATGTGTTCATCGCTCACGCCCCTAGGCCAAAGGCCAGGTGCGCATCATGTAAAAACAATGTCTGCCACTATAAGCAGGCTGATGACGGGTCCCAATAATCCCACTCGCAGGGAGGCTTTGGCCCGCTCCTGGTTGGGCATGGCAATTTCCACGTCGTCATCCTGTCTCCTGGGCGAGCGGTGTGTGCTCACTCCGGGGGGTGTTGCCCTGTTCCACCGGCAGGGGGCGCCTCCGCTGTGCAAAAGGTTCCTCTGTTGTTAGTCGGGTGGCCGCCGGCAGGGGTTCCCCTCTGGTGACGTACGGCCCACTGCCACGAGGGGGCTTCACCGTTGTACGGATGGGCTGCCTCGGGCTGCACGGGTGGCCTCCGACAGAGGACGCCGTCACGCCACATTTGGGCTCCTCGGTCGCTTACGGTCTGCCTCCAGGAGAGGGCGCCATCGCTCCATGTGTGGCTCCTCTCTCAGTGTTTACACCAGAGTGCTTGGCATCTCTCTCCCTGAGGATAGAGGGATGGAAAGTGCTCGTGGCTCTGCCTTGGGTGTTACGGACGATATGAAGGGGTTATAGGCTGCAGTTTGCATCTGTCCCTCCCTGTTTTGCCAGCGTGAATCACTCTCGGGCCCACGGAGAGTCAGCCCGTGTGTTACAAGAGGAGATCACATCCCTGCTGCGCAGGGGAGCGTTCCTCCCGCTCGGTCTCGGAAGGGGTTCTACACCAGGTACTTTATGATCCCCAAACGAGGGGGGTCCAGTATCCATCCCATCCTGGACCTACGGGCCCTGAACAAGTGCCTCAGAAATACACCTTCAGGATGCTCACGCATTCCTCCCTTCCTGCGTCTGGTGAGACAGGGCAATTGGTTCACGTCTGTCGACCTCAAAGACGCGTATTTCCACGATCCAATGTATCCCCCTTACAGAAAGTACCTACGGTTTGCCTTCCAGGGGGTGTGTTACAAGTGCCACGTTCTCCCGTTCGGCCTCTTTTTGAGCCCGAGGGTACGGATGCTGCTATCGCTCCGCTGAGGAAGCGGGGCATTCGCCTGGCTCCGTACCTGGACGACTGGCTGCTTTTGGCACAATCAAAGGTGGAGGCCAGGGCGCACACACGCATTCTGCCGGATTACCTGTCAAATCTGGGATTTGTGGTGAATGCGGAAAAGAGTGTGTTGTCCCCTACACAGGAGATCATTTTGGGTCTGTCCCTGCGCTCAGTACCGTTCGCCGCGCGTCTTTCACCGGAGCGGGTGAAGACGTTCAGGGCGTGTCTCAAATTGTTTACTCTATTCAGTTCAAATTGTGCCTTTGTTTACTCAGGTTAATGATTTCGGCCATTTTCGTAATCTGCCTTGGTTGCCTTCACATTAAGGATTTCCAACTGTGGGTGGCCTCACATGGGCTCGATCCTGTGCATCATGGCGTACTGGTGTGCCATGAAAGTGGTCTCCACGGACGCCAGCCTGACAGGCTGGGTTGGGACCCACAAGGGCAGGGCTGTGAGGGGTCTCTGGGATGCGGTCCTCCAGTGCCCTCACATGAATTACTTGGAACTGTCAGCGGTGTTCCTCTCGCTGATCCACTTCCTTCCGTCTCTCAGGGGGCATCATGTCCTGGTGAGGACGGACAATACCATAGTGGTGGCATACTGAATGTAGGCACCACCCGGTTATCCAGGGGTGCGCCGCTTTACGGGGAATGGATGCTGCACCTAGAGGTGGTACGGCAGCTGTGGGTCTGTTACGTAGATAGACCTGTTCGCAGGGGAAGAAAACGTGCAGTGCGCAATGTTCTTCTTCCTGCGCAGCATGGAAGCCCCCCTCGGCATAGACGCACTAGTGCACAATTGGCCGTGCGTTCTTCTTTATGCATTCCCCCTGTTGGCTCTGATTCCCTCCACCCTGTCCAGAGGGAGGGAGTGTGAACACACACTGATCCTGGTGCTCCACTGTGGCCGGCAATACATTGGGTGGCGGAGATTTACCAGCTGCTGTGTGCACATCCCTGGCAG
Source organism: Gouania willdenowi (assembly GCF_900634775.1). Classification (NCBI taxonomy): domain Eukaryota; kingdom Metazoa; phylum Chordata; class Actinopteri; order Blenniiformes; family Gobiesocidae; genus Gouania; species Gouania willdenowi. The sequence continues at coordinate 49,292 of NC_041047.1, forward strand.
CTCCCGCTGTGCAGGGACCTGCTGTCACGGGGAGGGGCACAGTTTTCCACCCGCGTCCAGACCATCTGGCGCTGTGGGCTTGGCCCCTGAGTGGCTCAATCTGTCAGCCGTGGGATTATCACAGAGTATGATCTCCACCATACAGAGTGCTCGAGCCACCTCCACTAGGTCTCTTTATGACTCTAGCTGGAGGCTGTTTGAGGGGTGGTGCCTCCAAAGGAACCACATCCCTTTTCAGTGCCCAGTGGGAGTGATTTTGTAATTTCTACAAGACCTGATTGACGAAAACAAAGCATTTTCCACTGTGAAAGTGTAATCCCTGCGTGGGAAAGCCTGTTACTAAGCAATGCCTGACACACTGGGTGGTGGAGGCAATTGCTTTGGCTTACTCGTGTCAGGGTCTGCAGCCGCTTACGGGTCTGCGTACACACTCGACTTGGGGTCTTGCCACATCCTGGGCTTTGTTCAGGGGAGTGTCTGTTCAGGACATCTGTGCAGCGGCAAGTTGGACCTCGCCCCCCTTTGTCCGCTTTTATATGCTGGACGTTTCTGCCCCGTCCGTGGCATGATGTGATCAGACTTCTGCCCTGCAGGCTGTTACCACTCGATAAGCATGTCTGCACTACGGGAGTTTCCATATCCCATAGTGAGACATCTCATGAAATATTATTAAATATATTTGAGTGAGAAGTCTCACCAGACCACCCTTCTTGCTCAAACGAGGAGAAGAGGTGCTTATTTTGAATGGTGCGCATCTGTCCGTGTCCCCCTTTTATAGGAGGTGGGTCTCTCCCTAGCGGACGGATGCGCTTCACCGACCAATCAGGATTGGTAGAGTGAAATAAATGCTATTGAGGAATGCAGACAGAGGTTGCATCCCATAGTGAGACATCTCACTCATATTACTTAGAGAATCGGGGTTATATACATAACTTTATTCTTTTTTTTTTAATTGCAATATACGTACAATTATACATAACTCTCGTTGGAAGACAACAATTGTGTTAACATCTTGTATACACGTACACATACATAGTAAAAAAGAAAATTAAATAAAATCTAAACATTCAGCAAGGCAAGTCAGCAACAAATATTTGGAGACATCATCACATACATTCTCAATATCTTTTGATGATTTTTAAAATAATGATAGGGAAGCAAAATAGGCTTTAAGTTCAATTTTAAATACTGTTAGGGATGGACTTTTGTTTTGCCACTTGTTTTTGTGCAAGTGGTATTTAATAGAGCTGTAACGATACACAAAAATCACGGTTCGATGCATATCTCGGTATTGAGGTCACGGTTTGGTTCATTTTCTGTACAGTATGGAACAAAATATAAAACATAAATTTGCTTGTTGTTTATTCAAAACTTTAGTAAATCAACAATGTATTTAACATTATATATGAAAATAAAGTTAAAAAACGACTATACTGTTGTAAAGTGCTGCCTGGTAATAATAATATTCTCAAACAAAAAGTACATTAAATATTATAGAAATAATCTCCTCACAGCTTATTAACAGCTTTTATCTGCTGATATTAAAACTCTGATGACAGTTGTTACAGTTTTGATCAGATCTGAATGACTAGGAGAGGCTGTTTAAATGCTGAGTCAGCTTTCTAATCACAGTGATAGTCACACTCAGGTGGTGACGTTTCACGTGAGTTAATGTGTTCGTCGTGTTCCCAGAGACATACCTGATCTCAGCTGAACAATGTCAGCACTGCCCTCGTTTTATCCACTGGTCTTTCTCCTGGAAGTCCAAGTGTTCTCAAGCAGAAGACTTTAGTAACAGGGGGAGGGGCCTCCAGCTCTGGTTTCTCACTAGTGTCAGCCATGATGTACACGGGCTGCAGGCGGAAGTAAACACGCAACTTCCATTTTGTTCCAGAAACTCACCCATGCACAACGCTTTACCCGAACTGAACGTCCTGGACCAAAACGGTTCAATACAAATACAAGTATTGTTACACCCTTAGTATTTACCCATAATTATGATTATATTGCAAAATTTTGGATTTTTTTTTGTTTCCAAAAAGCACTTGTTCCAACTGCAATTCTTGCCAGAAGTGTTTAATTATGTCACAAGAGAAGAAAATATGTTTCCTCCTCCTTTGAACAGAAGACACATGGCTCCACCTCAAAACACAATCTTTTTATAACTAAAGTTGCGGCTGGATAATAACTGTTTATATTTTTTAATTACATTTATTTAACTTCAGGGGGTATTGGCCATTTCATGAATTTAATACACTTTTAGTTTTTTATGCTACCATCACTATTATAGATTTTAACATTTCTATCATGATTATGAAATAGTTCACATTTTAATAATTTGTTTATCCTTTGGTTATTACATTTTTTGTCATTTAAAGAGATTTGATCCAATTGTAATTTAGGTAAAAATATTTGTCTGTTAGAATATTGTAAATAGTTTCTAAATATATTGTTCAGTGTTGACGTGGTGACGTATCGTGGTGACGTATCGATCATTTCCTGTTTACGCTCTACCGCTGCTTGCAGCGCTCTACTACTGTGTTCTGCTAACTCTAATCAAACTTGTTGTCATTGATATTTTAGCCTTGAAAACACTTGTTTTAATTTTTTACCGTACAGTTAAACGTACGAAGGTTAAGTAAAAAGCAATCTCGCCTCTTATAGGCAGTACAATCTCCTTTAAACTTCCTTTTGTCCTTAGCTTAGCTTAGCTTAAATTTAGCACCTATGGCTTCTCTCTCCTCCCCTCCGCTCTCCTGCCCGGTGTGTCAGATGTTTAGTTACTCCTCGTCCTCCTTTAGGGACAATGGTAGTTGCATAAAGTGTAGCGTACTGTTAGATATGGAGGCGAGGATCAACAATCTGGAGAAGCGGTTCCGCACCCCTGATACCAAAACCGAAGCTAGCAAGCAGGACCTAGCCGGTGCAGACCGTGCTAGCTCTAGCTTAGCCTCCCCCCCGGCCAGCAATGAGTGGGTTACTGTCCGTGGTAAGCATAGTCGAAGGTCAAAAAGCCGCTCGGGACACCACCATGTTCACGTCTCAAACAGGTTCTCCCCCCTCCGTGAGGACAACACACTCACCGGGGAACAAACTCTGATAATTGGCGACTCCATAGTGAGAAACGTGAAGCTAGCGAAGTCAGCGGGCATCGTGAGGTGCATCCCAGGGGCCAGAGCGGGCGACATAGAATCAAATCTAAAGTTGCTGGCAAAGAGTAATCGTAAGTTTGATAGGATAGTCCTCCATGTCGGCACTAATGACTCCCGACGTCGTCAGTCGGAAGCAACCAAAGTGAACATTGAATCAGTTTGTGCTTATGCTAAAACAATGTCGGACTCCGTAATTTTCTCTGGTCCCTTACCAAATCTGACCAGTGATGACATGTATAGCCTATAGCATGTCATCATTTAACCACTGGCTATCGAGGTGGTGTCCAGAAAACGAGGTGGGCTTCATTGATAATTGGAGATCCTTCTGGGGAAAACCGAACCTGATAGGAAGAGATGGAATCCATCCTACTTTGGAGGGAGCATCTCTACTATCAGAAAACATGGCACATTTATGACATCTCATGAATGAGACCATGTTACAGAGGGGGAGTCCTCCACGCCCCTCTGCACTTGCCTTAGGACAGTTTCCCTCCCATTGCTATCATGATAGCTGTGTTCATCGCCATGGCAACTGTTGTGATGGTGGTGAATATTATTTTATAGAGACGGTGTCTGTCCCCCGACCCATATTTCACAATGATTTTAACATAAAATCAAATAAAAGAGCTATCAATTATAAAAATCTGAAAAAAATTAAAATCTCAAATCTAGAAACACCAAAACATAAAAGCATTAGATGTGCTCTATTAAATATTAGATCACTGAGATCCAAATCTCTACTAGTAAATGACCTTATCTCAGAAAATAACTTTGATTTATTCTGTTTAACTGAAACATGGCTGTATCAAGATGAATATGTTAGTTTAAATGAAGCCACTCCTCCCAGTCATTTAAATACTCATATGCCACGAGACATAGGCCGTGGAGGTGGTGTAGCAGCTATTTATCATTCCTCTCTCCTAATCTATCCTAAACCAAAGGCCAGTTACACTTCCTTTGAAAGCCTGGTTCTAAATTTATCTCATACCAAATCAAAAACCTGCCAGCCAGTCTTATTTGTGATAATTTACCGTCCTCCAGGCCCTTATTCTGAATTTCTATCAGAATTCTCTGAGTTTATATCAAACTTAGTCCTCAGTTCTGATAAAATACTGATAGTAGGAGATTTTAATATCCATGTGGACAAAGATAGTGATAGCCTGAGCTCAGCCTTTATGACCCTAATAGACTCAGTTGGCTTTTTTCAAACTATTAATGAAGCTACTCATCGTTTAAATCATACTCTTGATCTTGTTCTAACATATGGCCTTGATATTAATGAACTAAAAGTCTACCCTGAAAATCCTCTGCTATCAGATCACTTTTTAATATCTTTTAACATTATCCTAGAGGATCTCGCACTGTGCAATAAAATAGTTACGAGTAGAAATCTGTCCAATAGTGCTGTGGCTAAATTTAAAGAGGCCATTCCTGCTGCCTTAAACTCAGTGCACCATCCAATAAATAACTATGATATTAATTATAACCCCTCTCAACTGGATCTGCTTGTCGATAGCTCTGCTATTCTACTAAAATCCACCTTGGACTCAATTGCCCCATTGAGGGAAAAAACCATTAAACGTCAGAGGAAAGCTCCGTGGTTTAGCTCTGAAACTCACACACTTAAACAAACAACTCGTAAATTAGAGAGAATGTGGCGCTCCAATAAAACAGAGGAGTCACGAATACTCTGGCAAGAAAGCCATAGTAAATACATGACAGCCTTACGACATAGTCGATCTACATACTACTCCTCACTAATTGAAGGAAATAAAAATAATCCGAGGTACCTTTTCAGCACTGTAGCCAGGCTAACACAAAGTCAGAGCTCTATTGAGCCCATGATTCCTCTAGCCCTCAGCTGTGAGGACTTTATGACATTTTTTAACCATAAAATTCATAAGATTAGAGATAAAATTAGCCACTCCCTGCCTTCACCTGGGCCTGCTGTACCATTAAATGTAAATAGGCCTAACCTAAACTGTTTCACACATATAGGACTTCAGGAACTTAACTCTATTATTTCATCCTCCAAACCATCGACCTGCCTTTCAGATCCGATCCCAACTAAGCTGTTTAAAGAAGTTGTTCCCCTGGTCTGCCCATCTTTGTTGGAGACAATAAATATATCCCTATCAATAGGCTACGTGCCACAGTCCTTTAAAGTAGCTGTAATCAAACCCCTTCTCAAAAAACCTACTCTTGATTCCAGCACTTTAGCAAACTACAGGCCTATATCTAATCTTCCTTTTATTTCAAAGATTCTTGAGAAAGTTGTGGCAGCTCAGCTCTGTGATTTTCTTCAAAACAACAGCCTGTTCGAGGACTTCCAGTCAGGCTTTAGAGCTCAACACAGCACAGAGACTGCTTTAGTTAAAGTAACTAATGATCTACTCTGGGCTTCAGATGAAGGACGACTCTCAGTGCTGGTTTTATTAGATCTTAGTGCAGCTTTTGACACTATAGATCACTATATTCTACTAGAGAGATTAGAGAAATTACTTGGAATCACAGGGACTGCCCTAAACTGGTTTAAGTCCTACCTATCTGATAGGTACCAGTTTGTACACGTGAATAATAAGTCTTCTGTGTACACTAAAGTAAGCTACGGGGTTCCTCAGGGCTCTGTGCTAGGTCCAATCCTCTTCTGTATCTATATGATCCCCCTTGGTAATGTTATGAGAAAATACTCTGTTAACTTCCACTGCTATGCTGATGATACCCAACTGTATGTATCAATGAAGCCAGGTGAGACAAATCAGCTATCTAAACTTGAGGCCTGTCTAAAGGACATTAGGGCCTGGATGGACCAAAATTTTCTTCTTCTCAACTCAGACAAGACTGAGGTCATTGTACTGGGCCCACGACACCTTAGAGAAACCTATGCTAGCCTAACTGCCCTAGATGGCATTACTCTGGCACAAAGCACAACTGTTAGAAACCTTGGGGTTCTATTTGATCAGGACTTATCCTTCAACTCTCACATAAAACAAACTTCAAGAACTGCCTTCTTTCATCTCCGTAACATTGCTAAAATCAGACCTATCCTGTCTCAGAGCGACACCGAAAAACTAGTCCATGCTTTTGTTACCTCTAGACTGGATTATTGTAATTCTCTTTTAGCAGGCTGCCCGAGCAAGTCGCTTAAGACACTTCAGCTGGTTCAAAATGCTGCAGCACGTGTACTGACTAAAACTAGGAGAAGAGATCACATTACTCCTGTATTAGCCTCTCTGCATTGGCTTCCCATAAAATATAGAATAGAATTCAAGATTCTTCTTCTCACTTATAAAGCCCTAAATGGACAGGCACCAGTCTATCTCAAGGAGCTTGTAGTGCCATACAATCCCCCCAGAACACTACGCTCTCAAAATGCTGGACTACTCGTTGTTCCATTTGTCTCTAAAAGTAGTATAGGAGGAAGAGCTTTCAGTTATCAGGCCCCACTTCTCTGGAACCATCTACCAACCACGGTTCGGGGGGCAGACACCCTCTCTACCTTTAAGGTTAGGCTCAAAACATTCCTCTTTGGTAAAGCTTTTAGTTAGGAACCAGCTCATAGCTCATAATTAAGATGCAATAGGCATAGACTGCCGGGGGGGGGGGGGGGGGGGGTCTGGCATGCTCGGTTGGAGAGAGGTTGGAGAGGGCGTTAAGAGAGAGGTCATTTAGGTTAGAGAGGGACCGGAGAGGGTCCCATTCCTCTCTCAAACACTCCCTCTATGTCTGCTTCTTCCCTTGTGTGTTTGCTCCTGTTCTCCTTCTGGCTTTTGTCTTGCAGGTCCGTGGGATCCTCAGTGTGGAGTTACAGAGTCTCAACAACTCTGTCTCCACCCTTTCCTCTGCACACACCCAACACAGCATAACGTGGATGGCTGTTCATCATAGGAATGGGATCCACACAAGGTTCCTGCTGCTTAACAGAAGGTTTTCCTTGCCGCCATGATGAATTCATGTTGGGTGTGGGATACATATGTATGTGTATATACGTATATATGCATATGTGTGTATCCATAAAATGAAGAGTCCGTCCTTAAGACTGCTCTACTGTAAAGTGTCTTGAGATACCATTGGTTATGATTTGGCGCTATACAAATAAAGATTGATTGATTGATTGATTGATATTTAATGAGGCGACAGATATTGCTTTACAAACTTTATTGTACTCTGATTGAACTCTGAATATTCAATTTTGTTTGTAAAGCCATGAAACTTAGAAAATGACCTTAGTTATCCAGAATGTCAGAGATAAAAATTGTATTATTTTTGTACCAGCTGTGAATGAATAATGTTTTTCTACTAGATGTAATAACTCTATTGTTCCACAAGGTGGAGCCATGAGGAGTAAAGTTATGGGTAAATGGGTTAGGGTTAGGGTAAATTTTTTTTTTTTTTTTTTTTTTTTACCTTGTCTGCACATGCTTTCGAAGGTTAACACTACAAGAAGTGCAATCTTTTGACAGCAATGCATATTTTATTATTGCAATTAAATAAATTTATTTATTTCATTGCATAATTGTGACCGTCACCAGCCCTCCCTAGGGAAGGGTAAGAAATACTTTATTAAAGGGAGGATGTAAAAAAAGAGAGGGCAGTGTTACACCAAGGTGAGGGGTTGGAGGGGGGTGGGGAAGTTAGCAGGGAAGAGGGATACAAGATAGGATATGGAATGGGTGAGGAATAGTTTTAAGTGATGCGATGTGAAATTGTGGTTGTGTATATTGTGTTTATTGTTGTGTTGTCAAGCCAGTTTGGTGACCAGTGTGTGGTTTAGGAATAATGGTGGTGGCTGTGAACAGAGGAAGAGGTGAGTGGAAATTCCATAAAACAGGTATTTGGGAACAACGTGTCTAAGGTTGAGCCCAGTATGAGTGTTATCCCACAGCCCAAGGCCAGTGCATCCATGACAAATGTATTTCCAAGTACCGCCACTGCAAAACCCAAGAGCCGCCCCCGGGCCCGAAGAAGCAGTCAGGCCAGCAGCAAGAGCAGGCAGCCTAAGGGCCCCCGGCGACCACCCCACGGCCAAGCAGTCCCCCGAACGCCCCCAAGATCCCAAGCCGAGAGGCAGCCATCGCCCCCCCATACACACCCGAGAAAGCCCCAAGGAGCCAAGGACCCAGCGCACCACGCCACCGATCCCACCCCCAACCCCCAGACCCCCCACCCCATCGACCCCCCCACCCCCCCACCCCACCCCCGCGCCTAACCCCCCGAGGGGAGGGCCCAGAGAACTCCCTGCCCGAGGCCCCAGCGGAGGAGCCGAAGCCCACACCCAGCAGACGACCAGAACCGCGCCGAACAGGCAGCCAGTGGGCACCCGCCGGCGAGCCCAGAGCCAGCAGGGGCCCGACCCCAGGCCAGAAGGACCCGGAACGGATGCAGCACCAGGAGCAGCCCGCCCAGGGAGGACAACCACACCCCAAGCCGCATAAGGCACCAGGGGGCCGCTGGGAGTCTCCCCGCCGGCCCCCAGGCACCCCAACCTAGCCCCCCACGGCGCCCCAGATCACCCTTCACTGATGCCGCCCGCGCCACGAGCTTCAGTTCTTTTTTTTTTTTTTAAAGCCAGGGCCCCCTCCAAGGGCCAAGCCAGACCGCCCCGCCGGGATGTGGCCCCCTATTCCGGCCCCCGACACCCTACCTCACGGGGCACTGCCCAAGCAGGGGCCGCACCAGTAGGTACGCAAGGGCGCGGCACGCGCCACCCGCCCCGAAAGACCCCCGCCAGGACCGGCCCGGCCAGCAGGCCAAGCACCCCGGGCCCCAGGAGCACCCCCCGGGACCAGGACCCCCCAAGGGCAAGCCCCCGGGCCAAGCCCCCCGGGACGCATCCCCCACCCCCGCCCGGGACCCGGCCACGGCCCAGCAGGACCGCACAGCCCCGGACAGCCCACGGCCAGTAGCCCAGGGCCCGCCGCCCCCCGGACAGCGCCAGCCACGGAGCAGCGCCCCCCGCCGGCCCGCGAGCAACCGGCGATCCCCACCGCGGGGACGGAGGCACCCCAACGGCACACATCAAGTGCGGGACAGCAGCCCCCAGCCAAAGATGCCCCGGACCCACCCACCAGTCCGCAAACGGCAGGATAGACCCACCAGGCGGCCGACAGCAACCTCCACCACCGGAACAGCTAGCGCCGCCCCCCAGTAAACAGCATCACCCCGAGGCGCCAAGCAACCCCGCCCCAACCCCGGCGAGGACACCAGCACCCCCCCAGCACACCCACCCCCCAAACCGGCGAGGCAGGCCGCCCCGGGCCCGCACACCGCGGGGCCCGCCCCCAAGGCCACCAGGAGACAAAGCAAGCACCAAGCCACACCCAAGGGGGAGAGGCACCCCCGCGCCCCACCCGGCCGACACAGCCCGGAAAGACCCCGCAAGGAGAGACCCCGGCAAAGCCCCCCCGAGACCCACCGCCACGCCCGACCGCACCATCTTGATGTGCTTTTGCTCTATGCAGTGGCCCAGCCACCAACAGAGGGGCCAGGCCCCCACCGGAGAGGCCCAAATATGTGTACCAACCCACCACCCTCTTATGGTGCCTCTCCATTCCCCAATGGAGAGGCACTTCCCGATCCCCTGTGTGAATGTGTGTGTTTGGTGAATGTATGGGGTGTAATTAAAAGAAGGGGGATGGAGGGGAGCGGTGCTCCCCCTCCAGCCTCTGTGGATTTATGTGTATGTGGTGTAATAGGCCGGAGGGTGTAAAGATGATACACCCTCCGGGGGGTGACATGTTGAGATGCGATTAAAATTGGAGGGATTAGTAGGGCAACTAGAGGTGGGAGGGCCGCCCCCACGCCACTACATAGTAACACAGGTGGCGGCCCCCTCCACCCCCAGCCCCACCATCCAGCCCCCCAAGGGTTGGGTATTGGTGTGTGGTGCATTTTGTGAGTGAGCCAGACCAGCTGGGAGTGGGGTGAAGTGAACATGTAGGAGGCCTGTCCAGTGTGAGCCGGGCCCGTCCGCGTGGCGGGCCACGCGAGAGGGTAGATGGCGCAGACGGGCAAGTGGCACTGCGGGCCCCGGAACAGCACAGCCGGAGACCCCCCCCCACGGCACCCCCCAGACCGCGCCGGCCCCGCGGAGCACGGCGACACCCCCCACCCCCGGGCACAGCCAGGCACCAACAACATCCCCCGGCACCCCAGGGGGCGACCCCCGCCGCCCGCCGGCCCGGAGCAACGCCACCCCCGCCACCAAGGGGAGCGGCCGAGCAGGGGGGAGGCCCATGCCCGCACCAGGGCCAGCACAGGCCCACCCGGCGCCACGATACAACACTCTCCACCGGGAGGCGGCCCCGGCCCCCCCGACGAGAGAGGACGCCATCCACCGCCAAGCAGGGCCATCCCGCCAGCCACGGACCGGCAAGCCAGAGTACCGAAGCACCCCCAGCCCGGAACCGCCCCCCCCACCAACGGCGCCAATAGAGCCCCCCCCCCCCCACGGAGGCAATCCCCGACGACCCACGCACCGGCACGAGACACCCCCCCGACGCCAGCACACCCCAAACAACAGCGGGCCCAAGGCCACCAGCCCCGCCCCGCCCCGTAAATGTCATTTTCCAATAGTGGAGGATTTGTTTATGGTATTCAGACAATTTCAAAGGCAGTTTGGATATTTCAAAATCACCTTTCAAAAGAAATTCAAACCCCTATTTGATCAAAAATGTTTTTGGGGATATTATAATAAACTGAATCAGGGTTGGAAAGAAAATATTTTATGCAATTAATTCTAAAGACACCAACCATTAACTCAAAGTCAGTGGTTTTTAATCCTTATTTGTCATAGTCGTTAACACGTTGTGCCTTTTTTATATAGTGAGTTTTATTACACCAAATGAATTAATATATAATCTAGTTTTTGTTTTCTTTTTGTGGAGAAATATAAAGAAAATTCTGACCAAATATAGTAAGGTCCATTGTCAACCAGTGGTTGAAACTTTTTGTAACTTCTTTTGTCATTAAAATGTTTTGCTTCTCTTGTTTTGACGTCCTTGGACAGATGAATTAGGGTTAGTGTTTTGTGCGCTGGTTTAATTTTAATGCAATCAAGAGATAATCTTTATAACACAGATCATTTACAGTCGTGATAAAGTTCAGACGTGCACTGACAGCAGAGTTGTGGCACAAATGTAACACCATACGTGCCGTGCTTCAGATTGTTGTGTAGGGTTCCCACGGTACTACAGTGATGACGTGACAGAAACATAAAACACACGTACTGATCCATCAACTCTGCTTAGAAAACTCTTCAGTGATCAGATTATTAAATCCAGCGTACGGTGACCGCGCTGTTCATGTCATTACAACATTGTTACAGTTTGTTTTACGTGTTCTTTTGTTGTAGTGAACTATCGTGAAGTGTCTCAATGCATGTACGTGCACTGTGTTGATGCACTAATGTATATTCTGCTTGTTTTTAAAATGTAATTCCTCGAAATAATCCCTGTTTTTATAATATGTTTTTTTAATATACTGTCACAGATTACAGTTACATGTTTTTTGTATACTGATTACGTAACACTGTTACTTGTAATCCATTACTCCCCGAGCCTGCTAATACATAGCAACTGCTAGCAGGAATCGTGTGATCAGATATCGACTAGTCAGCCTGGACAGAAAGACATTGATTCGACATTGTTTTTACCGACCGCTTGAGTCATAAAGTAAAATCAATGTCAAAACGCAAATGGAAAAGACAAAACAGAAAAAGTAATGAGAAAATGGAAAAAGAATATACTACATTTGTATATTTTTTCATCATTGATTCTCTTTATATTTCCACATTCATTTCCTTTTAATTTTGCTACTCCTGTGATTCCATATTAAACCATTGCATTACTTTAACATTTAGTCCAACCCATGTTTACAATCTGTGTAACAACATTGTATGATCTACAGTGTCAAATGTAGACTTAGATCCAATAGAATGAGAACAGATACTTTTCCTGAATCAGTGTTCAACCTTATGTCATTGATCACTTTGATCAGATCAGTTTCTGTGCTGTGATGAGAACCAAAACCTGACTGAAATTTATCAAATATTTTGTTGAATGTTAAGAATTGACTCAGTTGGTTGAAGACCACCTTCTCAATGATGTTGGCCATGAATGGAAGGTTCTGATTGGTCTATAGTTAGCCAGTATAGAGACATCCAGTGTTCTCTTTTTAACAGAGGTTTAACAGCAGCTACTTTCAGGGATTTTGGTACGGTGCCTGATTGGAATGATCAGTTAATTATCTGATACTAATCAGTGATAAATGACTTTACAACAGTTTTAAAGAAGTTTGAGGGTTTTGTGTCAAGGCAACACGTTGATGGATTCAGCTGCTGAACAGTTTCCTCTATTGTTTTTGGGTTCACTGTAATAAACTCTAACATTGTAGTTGACTCCTCCCTCAGTGGTTGAAGCTGTTCAAGCTTTTTGTTATTTTGCTCCCCTGGCGCCGCAAAAATGTCTGCCCACTGCTCCTCAGGGATGAGTTAAATACAGAGGATGTATGTAACAACATTACATGGCCAATTAATGGACATAATATTTTCATTTAAATGTTCACCTGCAATACTCATCAATGCACTACTGCACTATTATCTTATTATTATTATTATTATTATTATTATTATTATTATTATTATTATTATTATTATTATTATTATCTTGTTATTTTATTTAGTTTGCACATATTAGTCTAACTACTCTTATATTTATGTTCATACTTCTTTTTTTATTTATTTTTCTTTATTCTAGTTGATTGTTATTATTTAATGTTACACTATCTGACAGAGCTCAGGTCACCAAGACAAATTCCTCGTGTGTATTCATACACTCTTGGTCAATAAAGTTGATTCTGATTCTGATTCTGATTTAATCTTTAATCTTAATCTTTAATTTTGCTGGTTTGTTCTGATGTTTGACCTTATTGATTGTATTTTTACATTGAAATATACAGTAAATTAATTGTATTTTCCAGTTGACAGTAATTCAGGGGCTATCTGCGACAACGGAAGAGTTCCTGAAAGTTTCAAATAGGTCTGTTTTTTTTATTTCTCTCCCGACATTAAAACACTTTTCGCACGGGATTAGTTTTACGTAAGGACCACATGTAATAAACAAATGACCCCACAACTCAGGATAACCGAAGCCTGAGATTTTGCTGAAATTTACGGACATCTCCCGGATATGATGTCAACGTGCTGCATAAAACCAAATTAAAAAATATAAAAAACGGATTGTTTTTTTTATTAATTTTAAACTAAAAACAGGAAAACAAAAAACAAACAAGCAGCATTTTTCTGTTTTAAAGTGAGCTCTGGTTCCGTTTGTGTGATATTTGGATATTTACGAGGAAACTAGAACAAGAGCGTCATGTTTTAATCCCACCACACAGACGGACTTTTATTTTGTTGTGTTTGATATAAAATGATCTTGTATCATATTGTCCATCTCACACTGATGGCAGAGGTGTCATTTATGTGTCGATGACGTTTCCATAAAGAGTTATTGATGCTGGAAGTCTGAATCTGTGAATATCTGCCAACTTTACTGATCAGTGTTACGGTCCAAATAGTATCCAGATAATCTGGCGACTGGGCAGAGTTTTGCTCCTGACATAAAAGTCACATAAAAGTCACATTACTGGTGAATTGAAACGTTATTAATACATTAATAAATCAAAACATAAAAATGGATGTTACGTATAACATGCACATATGTGGAACCAGAGGTGGTGTAATGAATCTACTGGTGCTCCTCGTTTCTTATGATCAACTTCCATGTGTGTTGACGGCAGCTGTTAGCGTTATTTACAACGTGCAAAATAAACATTTTACCGCCCTCAAAAAAGCTGTAATTGTTTTTGCAAAAGTGTGAAATGGTAGAAGTTCTAACATCTATTGTTCCTCACTAGTGTTGTGGTAGTCCAGACCGGTCTTGGTCTCGAGACAAAGACAGCTGCTGCATGACGTCCCGGTATGCGACCCACTGCTCCATCACCTCGAGGGTGTAGTCTTCGTAAAGTCCGATGGGCTTACCAAGGTACTGCATGTCAGATCTTCTTTTCCGGGCCTCTCGAATCACTTTCTCCTTAGTCTGAAAACTGTGAGACCTGATTATCACTGGCCTCGGTCTTTCGCCTTGCTTTGGCTTCGGGGCCAGGGATCGATGCGCACGATCCTAAACAGGGGGGGTTAGAAGAGTATCCTTTCCCACAAGCTTGTGCAGAAGGGAGGCAAAAAAGGTTGTTGGTTGAGGGCCCTCGATTGACTCTGGCAGCCCCACAATGCGGATGTTATTCCACCGGCTATGCGACTCCAAATCCGCGGCTTTGGCCCATTGCTAGCAGTTAGCTCCGCACACTTAGCCTCCAACGAGGCCAAACGATCACTCACCAAGTCCACATTAGCTTCCAGTGATGAGATGCTCTGCCCGTGAGCGTTCAGGGTAGTTTGCACAATGTCCAGCTTTGACTCTAGTGCAGAGAGAGTGGTCCTAAATTCCATGGACAGGGCAGCCCTATGCTCCTCCAGTAGGCCAGTAACACTGCTATCCATTGTGCTTTCCTTGGGCAGAGAATCCTTCCGAAGCTGCTGTTTTGCTGTCCTGGAAGTCATTTTAGTGTCAAAGCATCAATGTTTTCGCTGTTTTCCAAGTAAAAAAGGGGTAATTCTAGTGATATAATGCAATGAGTTTGGGAGCTGGAGAAAACGTGTCTACTCCTCATCCACCATTACCGGAAGTCCAGGAATGAGAATTTTGTCCAATAACATTATTGTGTCCCATTTCTTATCCTTGCTACAGAACCCAATATTGTTTGATGAACTCAGTTTAAGTATTAACCCCACTTCACAAAAAGTGCTTTCCTAAAATATTAATTAAGATGCAAAGAACAATCTAACATTTTGTTGACCCACATTAGAAATGGTTCCACTCTTTGACCATCAATGATAGCATACCCCTCTTTTAAGAAGGCTCTTCCTCCACTGCTGGCCACAGCTAAGCTCATACCTGCTGACCTTCTCTTGAAAAGTCCTCTTTGAACCAAATGTTCATCTCTCTGCACACTGGCGCCTTCTTTGACCATCTCCAGATCTCGTGCTGCATTGTCGTCATGCTGAATTGAATGATGATTGGACTTGGTATTTTGTTTGTAGCTGCATCATTCTTCTTTCCAAGTCGATGTATACAGGAATCACTCTTGTGAGAATTCCAATCATTTCACGTGCATTTTTGTTTTCTTTCTGGCAAACCAATAAACCGGAGGTCCCAGCGTCTCCGGTACTGGGCACTCTCAAAACACTTGTCTTTCAGATCTTTGTTTTCTCTCACCTCTGCTTTCAGCTGATTTATTTCAACCTTGTTTTCTTTGGTAGTTTTTTCATATGCTTGCATTCTTATTTTGATGCTATTGAATTTGGAATTGAGCATATCCATTCTTTGGTCCATCCGATCAGAGAGTGTATTGCCTCGACACATTCAATGCTAACCTGTTTCGATGCCGCTTTCTTTTTAGCTTCTTGGGTTTGGGACTTTTTTATTGGGGTTTGCTCATTTTCACTTTCCTCTTCCGTTGTCTCTATATCGGCTAGATCTGCCTCCGGAGGTTCTTTACGTGGCGCTGAGTACTCGTGGTCTGGGATGCTAGCCGTTAACTTTGGGTTAGCCATTTATTCAAAGCCAAATTTTGCACTTTTCTTTCATTGGGTTCCACAGAACAGTAGCAATGCATATGTGTTCAACCTTAAACTCTCGTGCAGGGCAACTGTAACTTCAGAATACAGTGTTGTGGACTGTGAAGTCACTTTTTTTGTCAGACCCCACAAACTTTCCTACCGCTCACTCCACCATCTTGGTCACCCCCCGGGATATCCAGGTGTGACGAAGGCAGAAGCGCCAAAGCAGAACTGGCGCATGCGCAGTTAGGGGAGAGAAACTAGCTGGGCTACCGCTATTAGCATAGCTCTGAATCAAAACAGAAAGAAGTCGACGCAGGAGGATGAATGTGTGGAATCTGCTAAAAAGTGAGTTTTAGAAGAATCCAGCATTTCCTTTTTGAAAGAGCAACAGCGAGAGGCGCTTTTTTTGGACAATAAAGATGAAAAAACGGAGCCTTGTTGTTGTAGCAGCAGCGTCTTTGCGGCGAATGCCGAGGACGACATCATCATTTGTTACTATGTGATTGGTTAAAACAAATCATGGTGGACAGGTGCTTCGACCAATCAGCTTCAAGCATTCTGTTCATGTTCCTCCTTGGTTCTGAAAGAATTGGCCAGATACAGACCCAGAGTTAGAGGGAGGGGCTACCAGGTTAGGGCAACTCTCCAGTCCCTGAAACTTTTAGATGTGTCCCTGCCCCAACACACCTGAGTCAAATTATTGACTCGCTATCATGCAGATATTATATATGATATATTCAGATATTATATATTATTAAGGGTGTAACAATACATGTATTTGTTCATTCAGTTCGGGTACAGGGTTGTGCACAGGTGAGTTCCCGGAACGGAACGGAAGCTGCAGCGGAAGTGTTTACTTCCGCTGCAGCTACATGTGCAGCCCCTGTATGTCATGGCTAACGCTAGCGAGAAACCAGAGCTGGAGGACCCTCCCTTGTCGCTAAAGCCTCCTGCTTGGGAACACTTCGGCTTCCAGGTGAAATACTGCAACGGAGAAAGACCAGTGGATAAAACGAGGGCAGTGTGTTGACATTGTTCAGCTGAGATCAGGCATACTGTATTTATGGGAACATGACGAACATGCTAACTCACTTGAAACGTCACCACCCGAGTGTGAATATCACTGTGACTAGAAAGAAAACGTCCTTAGTGCAAACACAGCTGACTCAGCATTTAAACAGCCTCTGCCTAGTAATTCAGATCTGATCAAAGCTGTAACAACTGTCATCAGAGTCTTTATATCAGCTGATCTGGGTTTGTCTCCAGCCATGCTGCTTGGCGCGTCCCTGGGGCCTGCGGTGCCGATATGACGATACTGCGATTATCGATATATTGGTCAGAAATCAATCTACGATAATCTATGACAACAAGAAGAATAAAAGATTAAGTGAAAAAATTAAATTTTTATTTTATATGAAAGACAATAAATTGAAAAAGTGTCCTATGAACAGTGACACTATTTTAGTGCAACATATAAGTATCTCCAATAGTGCTTTATGTAAACAATAAATAGGGTGTTTCTTACCAGTGACATTACTGTAGTGAAATATTACAGTAAACAACATATTGGTTCCTTCAACAAACAGTGACAAAAATTATGTGAAGACGTACCTGCACATTTTAGTGAAAAAGCAGAAAAGGTTTTGAAAAAAAAAAAAAATCGACAGCGCAAGCATATTGATAATTGATCGTGCGAAAAATATTGCGATATATTGCCGTATCGAGATATTGTCACAGTCCTATATATATGATATATTTAGATATTATATGTTCAGATATTATACATTATATATTCAGATATTAAGTACTATATGTTCAGATATGATATATGATACATTCATATATATATATTATGTTTTATGTTGTATATTCAGATATATAAATATTACTAGTAGACACCCCATCTGAGGTATGTATTCTTATAGTGGGAGGAGCTTAAGTGGAGTTCCTACTGCTGCTGAGGTGTTTCTGCTGCACGCTGTCTTGCTTTGCATGCACCGTCGCTGGCCAGGCGGGCAATTCAGACTTCAGGTGAATCAGCATCAATGTGCCTGGAGCATTGTTTCACGTTACCGCTTTTTCTTTGCACGTCAATTTTTTGGTATGGTACAACCAAAAGTGATTTGTAAAATAGTAGTAATAATAGTAATAATAGTAGTAGTCATAGGAGTAATAGTAGTAGTAGTAGTAATAATAGTAGTAATAGTAGTAGTAGTAGTAGTAGTAATAATAGTAGTAATAGGAGTAATAGTAGTAATAATAGTAGTAATAGTAGTAGTAATAGGAGTAATAGTAGTAGTAGTAATAATAGTAGTAATAATAGGAGTAATAGTAGTAATAGTAGTAGTCATAGGAGTAATAATAGTAGTAGTAGTAGTAATAATAGTCAAAATATTAGTAGTCATAGGAGTAATAGTGGTAGTAGTAGTAGTAGTAATATTAGTAGTAATAGGAGTAATAGTAGCAGTAGTAGTAGTAGTAGTTATGGTAGTAGTAGTAATAATAGTAGTAATAGTAGTAGTCATAGGAGTAATAGAAGTAGTAGTAGTATTAGTAGTAATAGTAGTAGTCATA